>NC_060124.1:535230238-535533269 GCF_021461395.2 Schistocerca americana
AACTGTAGAGGAAGACAGAGATTAAAACATCCAGCAAGTAATCGAGAACATGGGTTTCAAGTACTGCTCTGAGATGAAGAGTCTGGCATAGCAGGGAAATTCATGGCGGGCCGCATCAAATCAATCAGAGCACTGATGACACACAAAAAAAACCAATGCTTTCAGCTTCTCTTGCAAGTCATTTGCTGTCCCTAACAGAATCGCAGTGTCATCACTAACAAAATGTTTTTATATCTTCTCCTTGAACATTAATCTCTTTTCCACTTTACTTCTTAATTACCGCTTGTTTATTTTATCGAATGAGTAACATCGGAACATAGTGGAGCAAACTACCTGAGGATAACTTCACAATGTATGTTACCACATATTCAGGATGAATTAAGAACATAAAAAGCCGCAACAATTTATCAAACCGGTTAACTGAGCGAACCCTGAATGGAAGACAAAATTACCGCCCGCGCACACAGACACAGCTTTAGTTGGCAACAGTGCAGTCCCTCCAGCGACGGCGCACACATCACTCATTCTGTTTATAACGAGAACCTTACGCTACAAAAGGTTGACACGAGAGGTGCGCCAGGCAAGGAGTATAACAAGAGTATTAAATTAATCACGCAGCGCCTATCTTAATTGTTACAGACACCACCAACAAGTCACCGTCGTACAGCAAAGTGCAAAGCCTGTGGGCGGGGTGAGGGGTGGGGAGGGAAGGAGGGGAGTGGGGGAGGTTGGGGGACCCGACGCTTTTGTCAAGCTTCCGCATTGCCGCACGACTCCTTGATAATTAGCGGCAAACTTTTGCCATCGAGGCACGTTAAATTTCGTTATTAATGTAGAGCTAATGGGTTCTCCAGCTGCGGACCAATGCCACTAGCCCGCCCCCTTTTCTCGAAGAACAGTGCCGTCTGAAAAGGAGTTGTCACTAATTACTTAAACCATTACTGAGCAATCAAAGAGACTGCGACGCAATTAACGGAGATTCCGCCCTCTTCCGCCCCCCTTCCGCCCCTCCACTCCCTCTATACCTGCAGACAGACGTGGGGGCAGGGGGGCTGCAGCCCCCTAATTACTCTTTCCCTCCCGTTCTGCCCGCAGTAAATCCCTGTCAGCGTGACGTCAGGTCGAGTCCGTTGTCCACAGGCTGTTCCTTTGTCCCCCCTACAGGGCCGGCCACCCGCATAGCTTGCTGACGCGGCGCTCTGCTTGTATCGCGCAGCTGGGGGCTCCCCCTGGCCCTGCAGTCGACTCGCACGCGAGCAGTGTGTCCAACATGGGTCACAACTGACCCGTAGACCGTTTTCCGTAGTGTTCAACGTTAACGACTATACTCGACCCCAGCCCAACCTAGTCGTCGTAGCCGTCTTTCATCCCCATCATTTTCGAGATCTTTCAATATCTCTTTTTCCACTCAACTTGTGGTTCAGGACCTTCCGGGCGCCTGCCATTCTTATGAGGTGTTGAATCCAAATTTCACGATACTTATCAACTTTTTCAGTCATCTTTAAATTACACTGCCAGAAAAATATATGCACCTGGATAGACGAGGTCGATTTAATACGGTGACAGCATATGTCACCTGGAGGGTGGTAGATGTACTGATGGTTTCAACATCGTTCTCCAAAAGATAGGGTAGTGGTACAGCTACCAGAGCGCCATCCTAATCTGTCCTTTAACAGGGAATTCTCACAGCCAGAAGGCTCAGTGTGGTGTAAATGTGTGTAGCAAGCAGGCAACCATGCCACGGAGATACACTCGTGCTACCTGATGCTTTTTTTGCACTTACGATGTACACATGGTGAGCACTGTCTCGTAAAGTGCATTCGTCCCAGACACACTGCCTTATGGCCTTTCGGTGCGATAAGATACAAATCTCGTTCTCCTTTGGTGATTCTGGAAGGGACAGTAACCAGCACTTGGGACGTGCAAAATGTTCTTAGGCCCTTTCTTTTGCTGTTCTTACAACAGCAAGGTGACGTGTTGTTCCAACAGGGTAACGATCGCCGACACACTACCCCTGAATCTCAATGTGCTCATATATAACCTTTCAATAGTTAACTGACTGTGAATCTAAACTGGTAAATTTGGAAGTCAGCAGTGATGCGTCATGGCCCTGAAAGATCATACTGAATAAATTGAAAAATCTAATTTTCAGTGAAGTCGCCGGATAACGCATATATATCTGCTCCTATAAGAAATTTTTGTGGCACAGCCCTGTGCAATGCTGCCCGATAGATTTGTCATGTAAAAGAAGAAGCAACTGATTTTTCTTTACAATAATCGGGATGACCATGGATCGCAGAAATTAGTAAATTCTTTGAATTGAGATGAATGATTGTCAAAAGTTAATTTTTTATAAGAAAGATTATTATTTAGAGTTTTTTTTTAAATTACTTGAGACTTGATATAACAATAGTACATATCCGCGAGGCTGCTTTTACCTTATACTACATCGCTCAGGCACCGCCATCGCTCCCCACGACCGGCCCAGCCAACTCCACACACATGACTGCTCGCTACTACAACTACTAACACACAGTTCCTACTGCAGCCAACACTGCTCTCTGGTCTGAGATTCTCTTATAGCTTACATATCGTAGGCAGCGCGTGAGCAATCCATCGTAATTACATCTCCTCGAGAGTCATTGACCTCTTACAACTTACATATCTCCACATTTAGGGCTACCTGCCATCCATCACGCCAACTGAAATTTTATGTAAGTTGTCTGATATCTTCATACAGATACTCAACTTCGACACCTTACCATACACCACTGCATCATCAGCAAACAACCGCAGACTGCTGCCCACCCTGTCTGCCAAATCATCTATGTATATAACAACATCGGTCCTACCACAAAGAGAGGTAAAGTCGCATTGCGTAAACTTTGGGTGTGGCTGATTTTAGATCATACATTGCAGCGGGTGAAGTAGATAAGTTATCGAAGGAATAATTTAAAATTGAGAGCAGATGAATATCTAACTTCGTTCTCGGGTTACTGGGCTTTGTATCCGAAGGACGGTCGCAAGCGACACGTCCATTCACGTTCTTGCGCGACGCGAATCACGCAGCCATAAACATTGTCATAACTCGTAAACGATTCAAGACACCGAAACGAGACTTTTTGCTAATGATAAGAAGCAATGAGGCTCATACGCTGAAGCGCCAAAGAAACTGGTATAGGCATGCGTATTCAAGTACAGGGATATGTAAACAGGCAGTATACGGCGCTGCGGTCGGCACCGCCTATATGGGACAACAAGTGTGTGCTGAAGTTGGTAGATTGGTTACTGTTGATACAATAGCAGGTTATCAAGATTTGAGTGAGTTTTAAAGTGGTGTTGTAGTCGGCGCACGAGCGATGGGACACGGTACCTCCGAGGTAGCAACGAAGTGGTGATTTTCCACTAAGACAATTTCACGAGTGTACCGTGAATATCAGGAATCCGGTAAAACATCAAGTCTCCGACTTCGCTGCAGACTAAAAACATCCTTCAAGAACTGGACCAAAGACGAGTGAAGAGAATCGTTCTCAATGGCAGAAGTGCAACCCTTCCGCAAACTGCTGCAGATTTCAATACTGGGCTGTCAACAAGTGTCAGCGTGCGAACCATTCAACGAAACATCATCGATATGGGCTTTCGGAGCTGAAGACCCACTCATATACCCTTGATGACTACACGACAAATTGCTTTACCCCTCGCCTTGGCACGTCAACACCGACATTGGACTGTTGATGACTGAACACATGTTGGCTGGTCGGACGAGTCTCGTTTCAAATTGTATGGTCGCTTACGGTAATGGAGATAACCTCATGAACCCATGGACCCTGCATGTCAGCAGGGGACTGTTCAAGCTGGTGGAGGCTCTGTAATGGTGTGGGGCGTATGCAGCTGGTGTGATATGGGATCCCTGATACATCTAGATAGAACGTTGACAGGTGATACGTACATAAGTATCTTGTCTGACCACCTGCATCCATTCATTCCCATTGTGCATTCCGACGTACTTGGGAAATTCCAGCAGGATAATGCGACAGCTCACACCTCCATAATTGGTAACGAGTGGCTCCAGGAACACTCTTAGTTTAAACACTTCCACTGTCCGCCAAACTCCCCACACATGAACATTATTGCAACGTGCTGTTCAGAAGGGATCTCCACCCCGTCATACTCTTACGGATTTATGGACAGTCCTGCAGGATTCATTGTGTCGGTTCCCTCCAGCACTACTTCAGGCATTAGTAGAGTTCATGCCACGTCGTGTTGCGGCACTTCTGCGTGCTCGTGCGGTACCGTTTCTTTGGGTCTTCAGCGTATGTTGTAAGCCAAATAATCGAAACTTTGCTATTCGCCGAGATATGGAAGTAGCTCGTCCGCTGCAGTGAGAGGTCTTCTGCTCAGGACGCATTCAGAAGTCCATGGTACTGTAGAAATACCCAAACGGCGTGCGTATACACGTCCACAACATCTCGGAAACACCGTAGCAGGATGTGTATGCACGCCCACAGCAGCAAATGGGTTAAATTTATGTCGAATGCCAATAAATTCATTGGTTTCAGAAATGCTTTCCTTGCTATAGCCAGTCTACTTTTTATATCCTTTCTACTTGAGCCATCAAAGGACGTTTAAACGAAACACTAAAAATTACTTCAAAAGAGTGGAGTGGTGGAATTGACTGATACACATCGACACAGATTGGACCTTATTCTCTTATTATTATTTATTTTATGGTCTTCATTGGACCACTCTAGTCAAAAATACAAAGTTGTAAACAAGTTGTTAACACGTTGTTATACAGGGATGCAATTTAGCTCAACAATAACTTCATATGATATTTAGGTAATATAATTATTAGAGTCTATTCTTATATGAAAGGTGTTTTGCTCTTCTGTCCGCCCAATCTTTCTTTATTCTTTCAGATATTTTCTTTCTTTCTTCGTCTGAGACCACTCTTCCTGTACTCCTTTTATTGATTTTCATTTGTAGTATGGTTTGCAGGTCTTGCAGTATTCTGGTTTTCTCTGTCTTGTTTTTTAGGTCATCTACTGCAATTTGGAGTTCTTTTATATCTTCCTTAATTTCTGTGATCCATTTATGTTGCTTTTGCTATTCCACAATTTTTGTATTATTTTTTTACTAATTCTGTTTTCTGGAGTTCTCATCAGATATCCAAAGAATGAGATGCGTTTCTTCCTGATCGTGCTCATGACTGGTTCTATTTTCTTATATACTGTTTCATTTGATGCTATTCTCCAACGTCCATTTATTTTTTACTGTTTATTTATACATGTCCTAATTATTCTTCTTTCTATTTTTAGTATTCTGTCAATTTCTGCTGTATTAGTTGTTTTTAAAATAGTTTCAGCTGCATACGTTATTTCTGGTTGTGTAACTGTTTTATAGTGTTTTAATTTTGCATCTATAGATAGGCTTTTTTGTTGTATGTAGTTTTGGTAATTTAATTTGCGTAGTTCAGTTTTTTTATGATATTCTGCCATGATGGCTTCTCATTTAGATTGTATGTTATCATTTCGCCTAAATATTTAAATTTACCAACAATTTGGATTTCCTGTTCTCCTATTGTAATTTTGTTTGCAAGTGGTGGATCAGTTAGCATAATCTCCGTTTCTTCAAATGATATTCTAAGGCCTACTTTCTCTGCTATTTCTTGCAGTGATTTCACTTGTTGCCTGGCTTCTTGAACGGTGTTGGCTAGGAGTGCAAGATCATCAGTGAATCCCAAGCAGTTTAAACTAATATCATCTCTTGCACTTCCAATTCTTATCATCTTTGGATTGTCCTTGTACCAGTCTCTCATTATGTATTCCAGTGCACAGTTGAACAGTAATGGTGATAGGCAGTCACCTTGTCTTAAGCCTGTTTTTATGAAGAATGGTTCCGAAATATCTCCTCTAAACATCACTTTTGATTTGGTGTTGGTTAGAGTGAGTTGTATTATTTTAATTAGTTTTGGGTGGAATCCTAAATTTCTTAAAATTTTTAATACTGAAGGTCTGTGGAGAAAGTCATATGCCTTCTTAAAATCTTCAAATGTTATTGCCAGAGGTTTGTTCCGTTTCTTGTAGTATGCCATAATCAACTTTAAACCAATTATCTGCTCTGCACACCTTCTCCATGGTCTGAAACCTCCCTGATATTCCCCTAACTCCTGTTCTAATTTCTCCTTGGTTCTTTCATATAGGATCTTGGATAGAATTTTGTATGTGCAATTTAGGGGAGAGATTCCTCTGTAGTTGGCTGGGTTGCTCTTATCTCCATTTTTGTGTATTGGGTGGATGATAGCTGTGGTCCAATGTTCAGGGAATTGTTCTGTTACCCAAATTTTTGTTAGATCCATGTGTAAGGAGGTCTTGACTGTATCGCTTGCATATTTCCATATTTCAACAAAAACCTGACCTCCACATGCCTTATAATTTTTTTGTTCTTTAAGAATTTTTTCTACTTCTTGGAAAGTTGGAGAGTCTAGTTTGTTAGGTTTGGTTTTTATTGGGGTATTTATGTTGATTTGTAAGGGTTCTTTGGGTTCCTGCTTTACCGACGATTAATTTTACATGGTCATTCCACTTTAAATCACTCCTAATGCCTACTCCCACATAATTTTATGGAATTAACTGTTTCGAGTTGCTGACCTGCTATATTGAAGCTAAATAATAAAGGATCTTTCTTTCTATGTATTCGAAGCACATTCACTTGTCTGCATTGAGATTCAATTGCCATTCCCTGCACCATGCGTCAATTCGTTGCAGATCCTCCTGCATTTCAGTACAATTTTCCATGTTACAACCTCTCGATGTACTACAGCATCATCCGCAAAAGTCTCAGTGAACTTCCGATGTTATCCACCAGGTCATTTATGTATATTGTGAATAGCAACGGTCCTACGACACTCCCCTGCGGCACACCTGAAATGACCCTTACTTCGCAAGAGCCGGCCGGTGTGGCCAAGCGGTTAAAGGCGCTACAGTCTGGAACCGCGTGACCGCTACGGTCGCAGGTTCGAATCCTGCCTTGAGCATGGATGTGTGTGATGTCCTTAGGTTAGTTAGGTTTAAGTAGTTCTAAGTTCTAGGGGACTGCTGACCTCAGAAGTTAAGTCCCATAGTGCTCAGAGCCATTTGAACCATTTGAACTTCGTAAGACTTCTCCCCATTGAGAATGACATGTTACGTTCTGTTATCTAGATCTCTTCAATCCAGTCACACAATTGGTCTGATAGTCCACATGCTCTTACTTTGTTCATTAAACGACTGTGGGGAACTGTATCAAACGCCTTGAGGAAGTCAAGAAACACGGCGTCTACCTGCCAACCCGTGTCTGTGGCCCTGTGAGTCTCGTGGACGAGTAGCGCGAGCTGGGTTTCACACGATCGTCTTTTTCGAAACCCATGCTGATTCCTGCCGAGTAGATTTCTAGTCTCCAGAAAAGTCATTATACTCCAACATAATACGTGTTCCAAAATTCTACAACTGATCGACGTTAGAGATAGTTCTGCACATCTGTTCGACGTCCCTTCTTGAAAACGGGGATGACCTGTGCCCTTTTCCAATCCTTCGGAACGCTACGCTCTTCTAAGAGACCTGCGGTACACCGCTGCAAGAAGGGGGGCAAATTCCTTCGCGTACTCTGCGTAAAATCGAACTGGTATCCCATCACGTCCAGCGGCCTTTCCTCTTTTGAGCGATTTTAATTGTTTTTCTAACCTTCTGTCAACTATTTCGATATCTACCAGTTTGTCATGTACGCGACAACCTATAGAAAGAACTACAGTGCAGTCTTCCTCTGTGAAACAGCTTTGGTAAAAGACATTTAGTATTTCGACCTTCAGTCTGTCATCCTCTTTTTCAGTACCATTTTGATCACAGAGTGTATGAACATTTTGTTTTGTTCCACCGACCGCTTTGACATAAGACCAAAATTTCTTGGGAATTTCTGCCAAGTCAGTACATAGAACTTTACTTTCGAATTCGTTGAACGTCTCTCGCATAGCCCTCATCACACTACATTTCGCTTCGTGTAATTTTTGTTTATCTACAAGGTTTTGTCTATGTTTATGTTTTATGTGAAGTTCCCTTTGCTTCCGTAGCAGTTTTCGAACTCGGTTGTTGTACCATGGTGGCTGTTTGCCATCTCTTACGATCTTGCTTGGCACAAACTCATTTAATGCATATTGAACGATGGTATTGAACTTTGTCCACTGATTCTCAGCACTATCTGCACTTGAGATAAAACTTTTGTGTTGAGCCGTCAAGTACTCTGAAATTTGCTTTTTGTCGCTTTTGCTAAACAGAAAAAACTTCCTATTTTTTTAAAATTTTTCTGTTTACGGTTGGAATCACCGATGCTATAACCGCTTTATGATCACTGATTCCCTGTTCTGCGTTAACTGTTTCAAATAGTTCGGGCCTGTTTGTCACCAGAAGGTCTAATGTGTTATCGCCACGAGTCGGTTCTCTGTTTAACTGCTCAAGGTAGTTTTCAGATAATGCACTTAAAAAAATTTCACTGAACGTTTGAGTCTCCCAGCCTACATCTGGTAAATTAAAATCTCCAGCCAATGCTGTAACATGATCGCGAAATCTACTCAAAATACTTTCAAAATTTTCCTTCAGGTATTCTGCCACAACAGCTGCTGAGCCAAGGGGCCTATAGAGACATCCAATTACCATGTCTGAGCCTGCTTTAACCGTGACCTTCACCCAAATTATTTCACATTTCGGATCTCATACAATATGTAGCAATGCTGGTAGGGTACCTTCACAGCCACACTTTGGCTTGTCAGTAGTACCTCACTTGTGCATCGTGGATTTAGTTTCTGCGTGTCCAGTTCTCACACGGTTTAACTGACAACCCTTTTGCGGGGAAGTTGTACTCTTGGGAGCTCTTGGTTGGGGTCTTCTAAGTTGTGGTGATTATCGTCACTGTCATTCCACTTAGTTTTCCAGTACTTACGGCTGTCATCGGTAGTTCCTTGGGCAAATATTCTGTCGCTCCATATTGGCGCTCTTGATTTCAGACGATTTTCACAGTTTTCACCTAGTATCTGGGTGTAGGTAACAGTATTTCCATGTCCGGTTCACTTACTTTTTGCTATCCCTGGATTGTCGCCTGATGTCTTCACTTTTCTGATGGAGCAGTATTTGACGGGACATGAAGCCCATGTTAGTAAGATCGACTTTAACGTTCTTGTTATTTTTCTCAAAGTTTCATTGAGCTGGACGTCAATTTTTCTCACATGGGTACTCTTACTCCATACAGGGGCGCCGTGCTCTGCCATGGAGTAGACCAGTGCTCGTGCTGCAGTGCGTAATGCAATTACATTTGCTTGCCATGTGGTACTCACCCAATTTCCGTAGTGATGTTATCTCAGATTTTCAATTGTTGGCCAGTTAGTTCAAGGCGTTTTTTGAAGGTAAGTGGTCTGTCAAGAGTTATGTCTAGACATTTGGGATATTTATTGTGTTTGACTCGGTCTCCACATAAGGTTATGTTTAGTTCTCTTCTGCCAGTCAGTTATTTAAATGGAAGGCGCAAGTCACTATTTTATCTGGATTTTGGCACAGTCTACATATTTTGTAGTACTGTTTTAGTTCCTCTAGGTCGGATGTTAAAGCTATTTCTGCTTCTTCTAGCCAGTTGTTTTGAGTGTCTGTAGCCATATTGTCACTGTAGCAAAATTTACGTGACCTAATATCTGGCCTGTCACTGATGTAAACATTATAAAGGAGTGGAGCTAATACTGATCATTGAGGGAGTCTGTTCTTTATTCTGTTCTTCTCGGTAATTGCTTCCTTTTCGTGCCTTGACTATTGTAACTTCCATCTGATTTCTGTATACATTTTACATACCTTTTTCTCCTTGTATTCTATCATTGGTACCTTCAGAATTTGAGACAGTGTATTCCAGTCAACACTGTCAAACGCTTTCTCTAATCCTACAAATGCTATAAATGTAGGGTTGCCTTCCCTTAAACTACCTTCTAAGATAAGTCGTTGGGTCAGTATGATCTCGTGTGTTCCTACATTTCTCCAGAACCCAAACTATCTTCCCTGAGGTCGGTTTCTACCTGTTTCTTTAATTCTTCTATAAATAATTCGGGTCAGTATTTTGGAATTGTGAGTTATGAAACTGGTAGTTCAGTAATACTCACAACAGTTAGCAGATGTTTCCTTTGAAAATGATACATTACTCTTGAAGACTAAGGGTATTCGGAATGACCCATACTTCTTGAAGACCAGGTGGAATAGTTTTGTCATGACTGGCTTGAATATGGATCTCAATAATTCTGAGGGAATGTCAGCTACAGTAGGGGCCTTGTTTCGACATAAATCTTTCAGTGCTCTGTTAATATCTTCTATCATTATCTTCAACTACATCTTTTTCTCCTTCTTCACGTTCTATAATACTAGCTTCATTTTCGTTATAGAACCCCACCAACATATTGCTTCTGCCATTCAGCTTTTCCTTCCTTGCTTAGCACTGGCCGGCCATATAAACCATTGACATTCATATAGTTGCTTCTCTTATTTCCAAAGGTCTCTTTAATCTTCCAATAGGCGGCATCTACCATCCCTCTGTTTATATGGGCTTCTAAAGCCTCGCATTTGTCATCCGTTCAGTCTTGCTTAACCATCTTAAACTTATGACAGTCTTAGTTTTAGACTTCTTTATTCGGTTTTACCTGCTTCATTTGATGCAAATTTGCACTTGGCCTTGAAAAAATGGCTCTGAGCACTATGGGACTCAACTGCTGAGGTCATTAGTCCCCTAGAACTTAGAACTAGTTAAACCTAACTAACCTAAGGACATCACAAACATCCATGCCCGAGGCAGGATTCGAACCTGCGACCGTAGCGGTCTTGCGGTTCCAGACTGCAGCGCCTTTAACCGCACGGCCACTTTGGCCGGCCACTTGGCCTTGACTTTTTACCTATTTGATCCTCTGCTGCCTTCACTACGTCATCTCTCAAAGCTATCCATTAATCTCATATTATATTCCTTTGTCTTACGTCAGTCTACCGTTGCTTAATTCTCGCTGTGAAACTCTCAATTTTGGTTTCTCAGTTTATTCAGGTCCCTAAATTTTTGCAGTTTCTTAAATTTTAATTTAGAGTTCATAACCTATAAATTGTCGTCAGCGTCCACATGTGCTCCTGGAGACGTCTTAATTTAAAAAAAAATTGTTTCGAAATTTCTGTCTCACAGTCATATAATCAGACTGAAACCCTCCAGTGTCCCCAGGTTTCTTCCACGTATACAGCATTCTTTCATAATTCTTAAACCAAGCATTAGCGAATATTAAATTATGCTCTGTGCAGAACTCTACCTTGTACATCCCTTCTTCATTTTGCTCCCCCAGTCCACGTTCTCCTACTTTTTTTCCTTCCTTTTCCTACTATTGAATTCCAGCAACCCATCGGATTTAAATTTTCCGCTTCAGTAACTATCTGAATAATTTCTTTCATCTCATCATATGTTCCTTCAATCTGTTAATCTTCAGTGGACCTTGTACTGCTGTGGTGGGTGTTGGAAGGAATGAAGGTTAGAGTTTAACGTTCCGTCGACAGTGCGATCATTAAAGATAGAGCACAAGCTCAAATTACGAAAGCATCGGGAAGGAAATCATCCATGCTCTTCTCAAAGGACCCAAACTCAAATGGCTCTGAGTACTATGGGACTTAACACTGAGGTCATCAGTCCCCCTAGAACTTAGAACTACTTAAACCTAACTAACCTAAGGACATCACACACATCCATGGCCGAGGCAGGACTCGAACCTGCTACCGTAGCAGTCGCGCGTTTCCGGACTGAAGCGCCTAGAACGGCTCGGCCAATGCGGCCGGCCAAAGGACCCATCCTGGCATTTGCCTGTGGGGTTTAGGAAAAGCACAGGATACCTAAATCTGGAAGGTTAGACAGGGATTTGAAACATCGTCCTCCCGAATGTAAGCCCAGTGTGCCAATCACTGCATCACTTTGCTCAGTGTGAGCTTTAGCTTCATGTCTATCTTGGCTACATTAATGTGTTCAGTATGTTTTTCTCAGCAGGTTTCCTTCATTCCTATTTCCTTATAGATTATTTCATGCAATATTGCATGCAGTATTGCATTACCCAGTTTTATTTTGTATTTATTACAGATACAGAAGTCCTGTTCCTCTGCAACTACACTTAGCTAGTTCCCCCTGTATCTAACAAGTACCTATCCACCTCCTTTTTTTTTAGTCTCTAATGCCCCTAACTGGTAAAGGGACCTAACATTCCCCACTCCAAACTGTAGAATTACAGGTTTGTTTCTCCTGATGATGGTGTCCTCCTGAGTAGTCTCTGGACGGAGATTGCTTTATGCAAGAGCATGCCCTCAAGAAAATAAGAGCAGTAGTTTCCGCTTGCTTTAGCTATTCACATTACCTCTACAGCAGTGCCGGCTATATTTGGTGAACTGGAAGTGCTACTATTATTTGTGTGAGTACGTTTTACGAGGTATACATCGTCGTAAATGAACATGTGGCGAACTGTGATTTCACGCCAAAACTGTTAGAAAAAAGAGGACAGTGGGACTTCTGGTTCTGTTCGAATTGATTGACTAATTTTCGTTCATAGCAGCCTACATTACTGCTATTGGGGGCTCGGAGTAAAATTATTACTAAAGTAAAACTGTAAACCGTTTCACCAGTGCTAATTTCATTGTGTGAAAGAAAAGGACAACGTCAATAAATAGTGATTGAACTGTGTCGTGAAAAACTGATTTTGCTATAATAATCCCCTAATTTTTGTTCCCTAGCATAAACTGTACTCATGAACATTAATTCAAAAACTATAACTAATGTGTGGGTGTGGAACAGTGTACTAATGCACCAAGTGTGGAAATCATCCCCTGAGAGCCAAAATTTGCAGTAACATTTTTTAACCAACGTTTGTATATGCACATTCGTGTGAACTCTTCAACCGCACTTCTTTAATTTTACCGCCCCGTCGGAAAGTTTACATTTTTACCATCATCTAAGCTGTCCTGCTCAAAATTTAAACAGCCGAATATGAAAGAGCAGAGTCCCCCAGTGTGTTATGAAACTCGGCGTGAATTTCCTTTGCTTTCATGTCTCTCTTTATGAAGGACTTAATCTCTGCTCAAAACTCGTTTTTTTTTTCATCTCATAAATCACTATGCGGGATCAACAACAGAAGGATGTCCACACAATAGACCTCTACACAGAACACTGACGCGTCACGTGTTTAGTCATAAAGGTTGGCATTTTATTATGAGGGAACCTCGTTGCGCTAACGCTGACATCTGCTGGTGATTCCGTGAATCTAACTGTGGTGTGCGTACTGTAAGACCTTCGGTACACACACCATCAGATTATTTGACTTGTCGCTCTAACGAAGTAGGCGAGTGTCAGCAATATGTCTCGTGGTCTTATCGTCGCGTGTTTATCTTCTGCCATTATGTCAGACGATAGAAATGCCACTTGCAGGCTTAGAGTAGCAGATTGACGGTGACCAACTTTAAACAGAACTTGATTACTTTTCACACACGTTTATTAAAATAATAAAAAGCATAGACATTGCGTAACTTGATTCTGGATGCTGTTTACAATTGATAATCTGATGTTCCTTTGGTCTTGGTACGTTAATCTTATTCTCACATATCTCTGATACTTGACAAAGTGTCTGTTTATTTATCTTCATGGCTATGTAAAGGAATATGGTAATCTTCTTAGGCGCAGACTGAAGCTTGACTATAGATTGGTACAGACTAATGCAGACTGGTACAGACTGGTGCAGACAAATGCAGACTGACTAATCGGAGGTCTGTACACTCGTTTAATACCTCACGCATTCAGGTATCACTGTGCGAGTGTGATCCGCATGGAGAAAAGGTTCTACGTTAGCAGCAATCTCATTGGCTGCGTTACATATTAATACGCGGATCGGCAGGAGCAGAATTTGGTCCATCTCTAAGGCAGCGCCATCTCGTAGTGTGGGGACGGACGAGCGCTGCGCCTGCGCTGTTGTGCTTAGCTGGGCGCGCTCTACCGGGAAAGTTGTGTACGCGCTGACTACGCGGAACTATGTACACAACACTAACAAATAGTTGAAGACGTTGGGCACAAGTGTTATTCTCAGGTCGACACAGAAGAGGAAGTTGGGATGGACCACATCATGAAACGAGTCAGATGAATGACGACGTAAAAAACTGTTGCCCTTAAAGTAATTACAGTTTGGGATTTATCAGAAACGAATTTTATTACACAGTTTTTTTCCTTGGTAATAAGTTAGCGATTTTGTAGCAGATCATCAGTGAGATTATCAGAGTGAGACCAATGGCTTCCTCTTTCTACAGGAAAGAACAGCAAAGCCTCGTGCAACAACAAATTCACTGACTAAACTCCCTTCTACGTAGGTCCGGTCCCTGCGTGAGGTAGCTGCCCACTGCTGCTTCCCTCCATTAGGCTTAATTGGGCGGCAGCGCTGGAATAGGAGTGGAGAGGGTTTCGTGCTCCATCCAGCTCACCCACCGATCGTTAGTGCCGGCTTACAAAACAGGAGCCAGTGCCCCCCCCCCCCCCCACCCCCCTACCACCACCACACTCGTCTGTCCTCGCGAGACTGATGGAAGCCGTCAGTGATCCGGTCGCAGAGCCACTGCTCCCTACGACAGTCACGCGAGCTAATCTTCAGCGGGCAACTGCAGAGCTACAAAAAAGATACGACAGAAAACTGACTGGGGAGCTGAATGCAGCTCACTTGTGACACTAGGTAGTTCAACACCCCTGCTCTTAAAACCATGACTCGGTGGCTAACCAGAGGTGTACGAACTGTCCTTCCAGCCTGCCTGTCCCTCTCTCCGCCTCAGCCATTGAAACAGTTCAACCTGCTGAAACGGAGACACAAGAGTACATGTGTACTTGTAATATCTCTTTATATTCGATGAATTATTCTGATACGACTCTACCCTTGAATGACGTTTACTAATTTTCTATCTTCATACTCGCAGAATCCATGCGCAAAATTAGTTTCATACAATAGCTATGCCATGAGCGCATAATTATACTGTGTAGTACTCTCTCTGGTAGTTCTTAGTGAAAACAAGCTTCCGAGATTGTCTTCGTGCCGATTAGCATGAGCATTATTTGAAGAATTGTAATCTGAATATTGAGATTCATGACAAAAAATAACTGATACGAAATTGTACGATTAAAGGGATATATATATATTGCTCCTTCATACAAAAGGTGTGTAACAATTTACATTATTTGACATTTAAGAATTAGTGATATTCATCCATATATTGCGTAATTGTTAATCAGAAGGGAACTTCCGAAATACTGGATACGAACCTGCATTTAATAATCGAAGAGCTCCATTACTTCTTCGGAAGGTTAAACTTCATCAAAGCCAAATATCCGCTTGATCTGACGTTTCCCGACTGATTATACAACGCTCCCAAATATACGAGGCATTTTATTTGTACAGATTAGCAGACTGCCGCAAAGCACGAGCCTGCAGAGAGGAAGAACCATCGCCTGATTTCATTCTAACAAGTAAAATTTCTGAATAATTTTGAGTGACTGAGTTATGAATGTGTTTCCTATTACGAATGACTGATTGCTCGAACGAATTGAGAACTACATGACTACATAATTACATAGATAGGAGGAAAAATTACATACTGAACACAACAGTGCTTAAAGCAGACAACATGGGTTTCCACAAGCCGGGCAAGCTTCATGGGATCCGTTCATCCCGCTGCATCTAACAGGTTGCGCCATCAATCCATCCTGACGATCCAAGTATATGTCTGAGTAGATTGTTTCAGTGCAGCTCATTTATCTACATCTACATATATACTCCGCTGGCCACCAAGCGGTGTGTCGCGGATGGCATAATTCGCGCTTCGCGCCAAAGTCATATTCCCCCCCCCCCCCCCCCCCCCCCCCGCCCCACACTGTTCCACTCGCGGATCGCGCGAGGGAAAAACGACTGTCTGAACGCCTCAGTACGAGCTCTTATTTCCCTTATCTTTGAATGATGATCATTACGCGATTTCAAAGTTGGTGGTAATAATATATGCTCTACATCCTCGGCGAAGATTGGATTTCGGAATTTAGTGAGCAGCCCTTTCCGTTTAGCGCGTCGTCTATCTGCATGTGTGTCCCACTTCAAATTTTCTATGAGATTTGTAACGCATTCTCGATGGGCAAATGTACCAGTCACGAATCTTGCCGCTCTTCTTTGGACCTTCTCAATCTCTTGAATCAGACCCAACTGGTAAGGGTCCCATACAGACGAACAGTACTCTAAGACTGGACGAACTAACGTATTGTAAGCTATTTCCTTTGTTGAAGGACTGCATCGCTTCAGGATTCTACCAATAAACCGCAATCTAGAGTTCGTTTTTCCCGTTACTAGTGTAATCTGATCATTCCATTTGAGATCATTTCGAATAATCACACCCGGATACTTGACTGATGTTACCGCTTCCAAAGGCAGATCATTTATTTTGTACTCATACATTAATGGGGATTTTCGCCTTGTTATACGCAGTAGCTTACACTTACTAATATTGAGAGTTAACTATCAGTTATTATACCACGAATTTATTTTCTGAAAATCCTCATTGATTTGTTCACAACTTTCGTGCGGTACTACTTTCCTGTAGACTACAGCATCATCGGCAAACAGTCTAAGGCCGCTGTCAATACCATCAACCAGATCGTTTATGTAAATCGTAAAAAGCAGAGGACCTATTACGCTGCCCTGGGGCACACCTGAAGTTACTCTTGTTTCTGCTGAAGTTACCCCGTTCAGGACGACATACTGCTCCCTGTCTGTTAGAAAACTTTTTATCCAACCGCGTATATCATTGGATAGACCGTAACCGCGCACTTTTTGTGGCAAGCGACAGTGCGGAACTGAGTCGAACGCCTTTCGAAAGTCGAGAAATATGGCACCAACCTGGGTGCCGGTATCTAGAGCCTGTTGTATATCATGCACAAAGAGGGCAAGCTGTGTCTCGCATGACCGCTGTTTCCTAAAACCGTGCTGGTTTCTGCAGATGAGCTTTATCATAAGGGTGTGAGCAAAAAAATGAGCAAACGAAAATTAAAGGAGACTGAGGAGAAATTGAGAACAGGGGAATGTGTAGCAGTCACGAAACAGAGCCCAAGTCCAGCAGGGGAAAGGCTTCTTGTGTTTGAGGCAGCTTCAGATAAATCGATATCCATCTCGCAATGCAAATTGTGTTCAGTATTACTAAACATTCATTCGGAAAACTCGACTGGGTTACAACAAGTCTGTAAGTCTGATCAGCAGTTTCTTCACATCAAAAACGTTTTGAAATAAGACAAATACTTGGTGGCTTACAAGGGTGTGGAATGTGTCCTAATGACTTGAGGCCATTTAGCAGTACAGAGGCTTTCAAAATATAGAGCAAATATCGATTGAATTGAGAAAAAATGTGCCTTAGTGGGTATTAAAAACCACATTCTGGTGATATGCAGCTTAGTACGAAAGAGGCTTAGTATGAAATAAAAGCTTCTTCTTTTCGACTTACGCCTTTTAGATTAACATAATAAGAAGATGAACCATGGACCTTGCCGTTGGTGGGGAGGCTTGCGTGTCTCAGCGACACAGATAGCCGTACCGTAGGTGCAACCACAACGGAGGGGTATCTGTTGAGAGGCCAGACAAACGTGTGGTTCCTGAAGTGGGGCAGCAGCCTTTTCAGTAGTTGCAGGGCCAACAGTCTGGATGATTGACTGATCTGGCCTTGTAACACTAACCAAAACGGCCTTGCTGTGCTGGTACTGCGAACGGCTAAAAGCAAGGGGAAACTACAGCCGTAATTTTTCCCGAGGGCATGCAGCTTTACTGTATGGTTAAATGATGATGGCGTCCTCTTGGGTAAAATATTCCGGAGGTAAAATAGTCCTCCATTCGGATCTCCGGGCGGGGACTACTCAGGAGGACGCCGTTATCAGGAGAAAGAAAACTGGCGTTCTACGGATCGGAGCGTGGAATGTCAGATCCCTTAATCGGGCAGGTAGGTTAGAAAATTTAAAAAGGGAACTGGATAGGTTAAATTTAGATATAGTGGGAATTAGTGAAGTTCGGTGGTAGGAGGAACAAGACTTTTGGTCAGGCGAATACAGGGTTATAAATACAAAATCAAAACGGGGGAATGCAGGAGTAGGTTTAATAATGAATAAAAAAATAGAAGTGCGAGTAAGCTACTACAAACAGCATAGTGAACGCATTATTGTGGCCAAGATAGACAGGAAGCCCACGCCTACCACGGTAGTACAAGTTTATATGCCAACTAGCTCTGCAGATGACGAAGAAATTGAAGAAATGTATGATGAAATAAAAGAAATTAATCAGATAGTGAAGGGAGATGAAAATTTAATAGTCATGGGTGACTGGAATTCGGTAGTAGGAAAAGGAAGAGAAAGAAACGTAGTAGTTGAATTTGGATTGGGGGGAAGAAATGAAAGAGGAAGCCGTCTGTCAGAATTTTGCACAGAGCACAACTTAATGATAGCTAACACTTGGTTCAAGAATCATAAAAGAAGGTTGTATACATGGAAGAAGCCTGGAGACACTGACAGGTTTCAGATAGATTATATAATGGTAAGACAGAGATTTAGGAACCAGCTTTTAAATTGTAAGACATTTCCAGGGGCAGATGTGGACTCTGACCACAATCCATTGGTTATGAACTGTAGATTAAAACTGAAGAAACTGCAAAAAGGTGGGAATTTAAGGAGATGGGACCTGGATAAACCTACTAAACCAGAGGTTGTACAGAGTTTCAGGGAGAGCATAAGGGAACAATTGACAGGAATGGGGGAAAGAAATACAGTAGAAGAAGAATGTGATGCTTTGAGGGATGAAGTAGTGAAGGCAGCAGGGGATAAAGTAGGTAAAAAGACGAGGGCTAGTAGAAATCCTTGGGTAACAAAAGAAATATTGAACTTAATTGATCAGAGGAGAAAATATAAAAATGCGGTAAATGAAGCAGGCAAAAAGGAATACAAACGTCTCAAAAATGAGATCGACAGGAAGTGCAAAATGGCTAAGCAGGGATGGCTAGAGGACAAATGTAAGGATGTAGAGGCTTGTTTCACCAGGGGTAAGATAGATACTGCCTACAGGAAAATTAAAGAGACCTTTGGAGAAAAGAGAACCATTTGTATGAATATCAAGAGCTCAGATGGAAACCCAGTTCTAAGCAAAGAAGGGAAAGCAGAAAGGTGGAAGGAGTATATAGAGGGTCCATACAAGGGCGATGTACTTGAGGACAATATTATGGAAATGGAAGAGGATGTAGATGAAGATGAAATGGGAGATATGATACTGCGTGATGAGTTTGACAGAGCACTGAGAGACTTGAGTCGAAACAAGGCCCCGGGAGTAGACAACATTCCATTAGAACTACTGACAGCCTTGGGAGAGCCAGTCCTGACAAAACTCTACCATCTGGTGAGCAAGATATGTGAGACAGGCGAAATACGCTCAGAATTCAAGAAGAATATAATAATTCCAATCCCAAAGAAAGCAGGTGTTGACAGATATGAAAATTACCGAACTATCAGTTTAATAAGTCACGGCTGCAAAATACTAACACGAATTCTTTACAGACGAATGGAAAAACTAGTAGAAGCCGACCTCGGAGAAGATCAGTTTGGATTCCGTAGAAATATAGGAACACGTGAGGCAATGTTGACACTACGACTTATCTTAGAAGCTAGATTAAGGAAAGGCAAACCTACGTTTCTAGCATTTGTAGACTTAGAGAAAGCCTTTGACAATATTGACTGGAATACTCTCTTTCAAATTCTAAAGGTGGCAGGGGTAAAATACAGGGAGCGAAAGGCTATTTACAATTGGAACAAAAACTAGTTGGCAGTTATAAGAGTCGAGGCACATGAAAGGGAAGCAGTGATTGGGAAGGGAGTGAGACAGGGTTGTAGCCTCTCCCCGTTGTTGTTCAATCTGTATATTGAGCAAGCAGTGAAGGAAACAAAAGAAAAATTCGGAGTAGGTATTAAAATCCATGGAGAAGAAATAAAAACTTTGAGGTTTGCCGATGACATTGTAATTCTGTCAGAGACAGCAAAGGACTTGGAAGAGCAGCTGAACGGAATGGACAGTGTCTTGAAAGGAGGATATAAGATGAACATCAACAAAAGTAAAACGAGGATAATGGAATGTAGTCGAATTAAGTCGGGTGATGCTGAGGGAATTAGATTAGGAAATGAGACACTTAAAGTAGTAAAGGAGTTTTGCTATATGGGGAGCAAAATAACTGATGATATTCGAAATAGAGAGAATATAAAATGTAGACTGGCAATGGCAAGGAAAGCATTTCTGAAGAAGAGAAATTTGTTAACATCGAGGATAGATTTAAATGTCAGGAAGTCGTTTCTGAAAGTATTTGTATGGAGTGGAGTCATGCATGGAAGTGAAACATGGACGATAAATAGTTTGGACAAGAAGAGAATAGAAGCTTTTGAAATGTGGTGCTACAGAAGAATGCTGAAGATTAGGTGGGTAGATCACATAACTAATGAGGAGGTATTGAATAGGATTGGGGAGAAGAGAAATGTGTGGCACAACTTGACTAGTAGAAGGGATCGGTTGGTAGGACATGTTCTGAGGCATCAAGGGATCACCAATTTAGTATTGGAGGGCAGCGTGGAGGGTAAAAATCGTAGAGCGAGACCGAGTGATGAATACACTAAGCAGATTCAGAAGGATTTAGGTTGCAGTAGTTACTGGGAGATGATGCAGCTTGCACAGGATAGAGTAGCATGGAGAACTGCATCAAACCAGTCTCAGGACTGAAGACCACAACAACGACAAACAATAAGAAGATCGGACTTCATGTCTGACAAAATGTATTTTGGGAATTTAGGAATGGCTCTGAGCACTACGGGACTTAACATCTGAGGTCATCAGTCCTCTAGAGCTTAGAACTACTTAGACCTAAGTAACCTAAGGGCATCACACATATCCTTGCCCGAGGCAGGATTCGAACCTGCGACCGTTGCGGTCGCGCGGTTCCCGACTGAAGCGCCTAGAACCGCTCGGCCACCGCGGCCGGCTGGGAATTTAGAATTACCTGTTTTCAAATGGCTCTGAGCACTATGGGATTTAACATCCATGGTCATCAGTCCCCTAGAACGTAGAACTACTTAAACTTAACTAACCTAAGGACATCACACAACACCCAGTCATCACGAGGCCGATACCCGTTTTCGCCACTTAGAATAAGTTCAGCGAAACCGCAATACTCATCCTGGAAAAAGCAATCATAGCTGGTAAAATAGGGTCATATTTTGCTGGAACACACCAAGGTAACAGGAAATAAACTTCCAAACCTATCTTTAGTTAACATTGCAGTATAGTAGACATCTTCAGATTCTTAGGTGCAAAGGGTCTCTACTTTCAGCGATGGTTCTGCTTACTACAGAAAACATGTATTACAGCTGACTTTATGATGGTTCGAATTGAGAATATCGAGTCCTCGTCGAAAGAGGCTGAAGCTGTAGAGAAAGACATTCATATCGAAATAAAGAAATAAATCATAAACATTTTCTCCTACAATGGCCCAAAATGAATATATATTTCATTGAGCCTCGTTTTGTGATACTGATGTAACACTTCAAATGGTTCAAATGGCTCTGAGAGCTATGGGACTTAACAGCTGAGGTCATGAGTCCCCTAGAACTTAGAACTACTTAAACCTAACTAACCTAAGGACATCACACACATCCATGCCCGAGGCAGGATTCGAACCTGCGACCGTAGCGGTCGCGTGGTTCCAGACTGTACTGCCTAGAACCGCTCGGCCACCCGGCCGGCCCGGTAAAACTTTCATCAAATTCCTATACCTACACTGAAACACTACAATGAAAGGGTAGAGAATAAGCTGTTACGTAGCGTAGCACAGCGGGAAGACGAGCAGTCATGCAAGCAAGATTCCTATAGTAAGGTTGGGTTGGGCACAGCTTGGTTTGGATTGGCTTGGGTGTGAGTAAATCTGCCTGCCCGTTCTGCTGACAACGTGCTGCAGCTCGCCTGCCCGGCTAACAGGAAAGCATAGGCAGGTGAAATGCGGAAAGTGTACGCCTCTGGCTGTAACAGACTAGCCGTACACGTGAAGGCTGCCGTTGGTGTACAGCATCTGGTACTTCTAGCTGGCGCTCCAAACATAGTGTCCCTATGACCGCAGAAGGTGACGCTCGATTGTGGTTCTCTCTACGAAGTCGTTGTCGAGCTGCTGTGATACAAAGCGACTGGAAAAAAGCGCAGGTGACTCCTGTACATGAGAAGGGTAAAAGAATAGACCCGCAAAATTACAAGCTAATATCCTTAACATAGCTTAGCTGCAGAATACACGTGAGCCGTAGTAAAATTTGCTGTTTTGAAGAGCGCGCCGCAGCGCGTAGTGTAAGGCAGTCGCCTTCCGTCTCTGGCGGTGGCGCCGCTGTGGCAATCGCAGCTTTGGTGTCTCCCTCTGGTGGGAAAGGGGAGAAGTTGCCTGTTCAAGTGCATTTAAACAGCGCGAAGAGCTCGGCAGGGGGAGCGGGCAGTCTGTGAGTCTCGGCAAGTCTGGTAAGTTGGTCAGAGGGAGTGAGGCTGGAGAGTCACTCTGTCAGTCCGGGGGAGTCTGGTTAGTTGGTCAGCCAAGTTAGTCTGGGTCTGTCTCTCGTCCGCATTGGTGAGGCGGTTAGTGTCTGTCTGTCGTCCGGAGTACTAGCGACACCCCCGGGATAACAAGGCCGCCCAGCAGTGTTAGTGACGTCACACTAAGCGGCCCATAGCCGACGCAACAGTCCACGGACACCTCCGTACAGACGCGCCTGATGCTAACGATCTTCTGTTCGTCATACAGAAAGGAGCGAACTATAATTCGAACCAAAACCCAAATTATATATATTCTTGTAGACAGCATAAAGGTTCATAACGAAATACCGATTACAGATACGGGCAGGAATAGGTTCTAGAACTCCTCTGAAAAGTGTGTACCTTCAGTACCAGAATGAACATCAAATTGTCAGGTTTTCTAAATAGGAAAGCACTTTGTTAGTAACAGACAGCAATAATGAGACTTGCAGTTGGTGATTTCTACGTGGAAAAGGAAATAAGCTGTAGAGAGATTGAAAACGGTAAGTAAAGAGAGCCTCAGCCTTTTGCTCACATTCTTACATGTAATGCACTTGGTTGTTTTTCATTTCCTTACCTTTCATAACATTTTTAATATTGTTTCAAGAAGTGTATATTCAATAGCAGAGTGAACTTCAAATTGTCAGGCTTTTCTTAAAGGAAAGAGCAGTCCCTTAGTATCACAGTGGAAGACAGAATCTTGTGTTCAGTGCTGTCTATGTTAAAAGGAGAATATTTGATATCTATCTTTTGTTTCCATTCTTTATTACTGGGGATACACTTGTAAAAATTCTTGAAAAGAGCTGTCACCATGAACATATGAGTAAATTCACAATAGTCATGTGTTTTATGAGATAAGGCGTACTCTTGTTACCTTATTGTAAACGAAAGTTGTGAGGGTTTTGCTATGTATAACAGTGTTTAAGATAATTTATTTTCGGTGTAATAGCTTGAAAATGTTAAGTCCTGCTGTCAGTTGGCATTTATCACCACCTGTATGCGAGTTTTAAAAGTAAATAGTGTTCTGACGATTATAAAATAGTGGCAAAGTTCCTCAATCGATTAAACTTATTCCTGCCCGTATATGTAATCGGTATTTCGTTATGAACCTTTATGCTGTTTACAAGAATATATATAATTTGGTCTTTGGTTTGAATTATAGTTCGCTCCTTTCTGTATGACGGACAGAAGATGGTTAGCATCAGGCGCGTCTGTACGGAGGTGTCCGTGGACTGCTGCGTCGGCTATGGGCCGCTTAGTGTGACGTCACTAACACTGCTGGGCGGCCTTGTTATCCCGGGGGTGTCGGTACTAGTATGTGTTAGGCAGTCCGTCTGCTCGAGTCTGCTCAGGCAATGGGCATTGGCGGTAGGATCGATCGGTTGGTCGGTCGCGCACGGACTTGTCCGCCAGGAGCGTCGGCGCATGTGAGGTCGCCACGTGAGTCCAGTGGCCGCGCCGTATAGCGAAGGGAGAGGCTTCGCGGCCGACACGAGAGCAACAGGAGTCAACCCACGACATCGGTCTGGCCGGCGCGAGCTGCGACGCCGTGAGACGGGAGATCGGCGCGCCTTCCTGCGTCCGTTGAAGCGGCTGGCAGCGGACGGTTCGGGAGAGCATTTTGGGGGTGCTGCGCCAGGTCTTCTCGAAAAATCGCAATTTATTAGAAGTTAAGTGATTCGTGATATGTTGTTTTTGTTTATGTGTTAAATTCTACTACCCTTTTTGGTCAGTCTCTCGTCCCCAGCTTGCTCGTCTGTCTCTTGTCCGCATTGGTTAGGCAGTTAGTGTCTGTCTGTCTGTCGATCTGCCATACGTTAATAACTGCCTCTGTCATGTTTGTCGGATTCGGTATTAACGAATTTATTGCTTAAAGGCCGAATTCTTAAAATATGTTTTTATCTTGCCTATCATTTTGCGACGCGATATATGTGTAATGTAGAGCATGTTGTACATTTATGTAAGTCTGCATTTTATGGGTTTTATTTAAATAGTCATTTTACGTTGTAAATTTGCCACCCTTAGCCGAGGGGTCTCAGGCGCTGCAATCATGAACTGTGCGGCTGGTCCCGGCGGAGGTTCGAGTCCTCCCTCAGGCATAGGTGTGTGTGTTTGTCCTTAGGATACTTTAGGTTAAGTAGTGTGTAAGCTTAGGGACTGATGACCTTAGCAGTTAGCAGGCCGGGGTGGCGCAGTGGTTCTACGCGCTACAGTCTGAAACCGCGCGACCGCTACGGTCGGAGGTTCGAATCCTGCCTCTGGCATGGGTGTGTGTGATGTCCTTAGGTTAGTTAGGTTTAAGTAGTTCTAAGTTCTAGGGGACTGATGACCTCAGAAGTTAAGTCCCATAGTGCTCAGAGCCATTTGAACTTTAGCAGTTAAGTCCCATAAGATTTCACACACACTTGAACACATTTTTGCTGCCACTCTTCCACCGTAATGGTGCTTAAAAAAAAATTGCACTTTCGGTGGCAAATAATTTGGGTGTTGTAGCATTTCCATCCCTCTTACGGGGTGCATAGTTTACGTGTTTGTGTGAATTGTTAAAAATTTTTAGTTTAAAATAATTTGGTGTGATGCATATTTGCACCAGTGTACTCTTTCAGAGGTTGTTGTGAGCGGTCATGACTACGGCCGTGTTGAAAGGGAGCAGGCAAGCTTCTCAGCCCGTAGGCTCCTACTGTTAATATTGTTCTTTCTGCCTCTAAAGAAAATTGTAACTTCATATATCGATGGTGGTTTTCTGCTAATAATTTTAAATCTGTTTTTGAAAAGGCTTTTAGGAATAAAATTCACATTTTATTTTCCATCAGTTACTTCCTGGCAATTACTTCCACGCTCACCTAGTGTGATTAAATGTGTTAATGCTCTTGATGAATCGCTAGTAAATAAAGTAAATTCCTTAAGAAAAGATTTTGAAAGTATATTCACGGTTCAATGCGCAGCTCGTTCCTTGAGACGGAAAAGCCTCTTTCCACAAATCAGCAATGATTTAAAAGTCGTCACTCATGCGAAACCTGGCTCTTTTCTCGCACGGTATTCCGCAAACCAAGACTGAAGGGCAACAGGTAGATACCGTATTCAGAGATTTCTGCGTCTGACACGGTGCCTTACAGGACACTGTTAATGTAGGCACGAGCATACGGAACAGGTTCCGAACCATGAGACTGGCTCGAAGACTTTTTAAGTTATACACGCTAGTAAATTGTACTCGACGGTGAACGTTCTTCGTAGGCAAGGGTATAGTTGAGAGTGTCCTAGGGAAGTGTAAAGGCGCCACACTTATTTTCTATATACGTAAATGGTCTGGCCAACAGGATGAGCTTCAGTCTGCAACTGTTTTCTGATGAGGCTGTGGTTTACAGGAGGATTTCGTCGTGTGACTGAAGGATACAAGATGACCTAGACAAAGTTTCTAGTTAGTGTGATAAGTGGCAGCTTACTCTAAAGGTAGAAAAGTGTAGGTTACCACAGATAAGTAGAAAAAACAGGACTATAATGTTCGAAGACAGCGTTACTAGTGTGTTGTTTGACAGAGTCGAGCGATATGAAACGGAACGAGCATGAAAGAATGACATTAGGGAAAAACGAATGGTCGACCTGTTTATTTGGAGAAATTTAGGAAGTGTGTTTCGTGTGTAAAGGAGACGTATAGAACAGTAGTGGACCAGTTGTTGAGTGCTGCTCGACTGTTTCGAGTCCACCACCAGGTCGCACTGCAAGAAGACAGCGGAACAATTCAGAGGCGTGCTCCTTGATTTGTTACCGGTAGGTTCGATGAGCATTTGAGTATTACGGAGATGATTTGTGAACACAAATGGGAATCCTTGGGGGGAAGACCACGTTCTTCTCGCCAAAGATTTTCGATGAAATTCAGAGAACCAGCATGTTGAGTGAAGGACGATTCTGCTGCAGCCAACATACATTTAGCGTAAGAGCAGGAAGTTAAGAGAAATTAGGACTCACTGGAGGCATATAAACTGTCGTTTTTCTCTCCCTCTATTTGCGAGTGGTAAAGGTCAGGAAATAACCACCGGTGGTACAAGGTACCTTCCACCATGCACCATAAAATGTCTTGCGGAGTATTTATGTACATCTACAGGGTGTATGAAAAATGACCAGTATATTTGAAACGGCAATAAAAACTAAACGAGCAGCGATAGAAATACACCGTTTGTTGCAATATGCTTGGGACAACAGTACATTTTCAGGCGGACAAACTTTCGAAATTACAGTAGTTACAATTTTCAACAACAGATGGCGCTGCAAGTGATGTGAAAGATATAGAAGACAACGCAGTCTGTGGGTGCGCCATTCTGTACGTCGTCTTTCTGCTGTAAGCGTGTGCTGTTCACAACGTGCAAGTGTGCTGTGGACAACATGGTTTATTCCTTAGAACAGAGGATTTTTCTGGTGTTGGAATTCCACCGCCTAGAACACAGTGTTGTTGCAACAAGACGAAGTTTTCAACGGAGGTGTAATGTAACCAAAGGACCGAAAAGCGATACAATAAAGGATCTGTTTGAAAAATTTCAGCGGACTGGGAACGTGACGGATGAACGTGCTGGAAAGGTAGGGCGACCGCGTACGGCAACCACAGAGGGCAACGCGCAGCTAGTGCAGCAGGTGATCCAACAGCAGCCTCGGGTTTCCGTTCGCCGTGTTGCAGCTGCGGTCCAAATGACGCCAACGTCCACGTATCGTCTGATGCGCCAGAGTTTACACCTCTATCCATACAAAATTCAAACGCGGCAACCCCTTAGCGCCGCTACCATTGCTGCACGAGAGACATTCGCTAACGATATAGTGCACAGGATTGACGACGGCGATATGCATGTGGGCAGAATTTGGTTTACAGACGAAGCTTATTTTTACCTGGACGGCTTCGTCAATAAACAGAACTGGCGCATATGGGGAACCGAAAAGCCCCATGTTGCAGTCCCATCGTCCCTGCATCCTCAAAATGTACTGGTCTGGGCCGCCATTTCTTCCAAAGGAATCATTGGCCCATTTTTCAGATCCGAAACGATTACTGCATCACGCTATCTGGACATTCTTCGTGAATTTGTGGCGGTACAAACTGCCTTAGACGACACTGCGAACACCTCGTGGTTTATGCAAGATGGTGCCCGGCCACATCGCACGGCCGACGTCTTTAATTTCCTGGATGAATATTTCGATGATCGTGTGATTGCTTTGGGCTATCCGAAACATACAGGAGGCGGCGTGGACTGGTCTCCCTATTCGCCAGACATGAACCCCTGTGACTTCTTTCTGTGGGGACACTTGAAAGACCAGGTGTACCGCCAGAATCCAGAAACAATTGAACAGCTGAAGCAGTACATCTCATCTGCATGTGAAGCCATTCCGCCAGACACGTTGTCAAAGGTTTCGGGTAATTTCATTCAGAGACTACGCCATATTATTGCTACGCATGGTGGATATGTGGAAAATATCGTGCTATAGAGTTTCCCAGAACGCAGCGCCATCTGTTGTTGACAATTGTAACTACTGTAATTTCGAAAGTTTGTCTGCCTGAAAATGTACTGTTGTCCCAAGCATATTGCAACAAACGGTGTATTTCTATCGCTGCTCGTTTAGTTTGTATTGCCGTTTCAAATATACCGGTCATTTTTGAAACACCCTGTAAATGTAAATTGTAAAAAACTAAGAATCTACTTTCCAATAGAGAGCAGGTTGGTTTGGTCCAGTGGATGTTACGTGACTTACTGGCTGTTGTCACTATTGCCACAGACTGCTGATACACTGTTCACAAAGTTCTATCCCATGACTGTACACGCGCCATGTTCTCGTGATGCAAGCAGTACGTCCCACGGTTGTATGTATCACGCGTTTTACACACTTCTGTTAAGTGACTTAATATGCATGTGTGCACTCGGCCGCCACTTGTCTCTAGAAGTGCTAACACTTTATAATAAATATTTTCAGAAGTGAACAAATTTCTAAACAGAACATGAGCGTTTCGACCGCGCTCGATGACGGCTGTCACCAGACTATAATGAGGTTAAGCAGCAGTTTATAATAAACATTCTGAGCAGTAAACAAACACTACAGCTCAGCTAATGATTATCGCTGTCCACGACCTCGCACCCACTCGACCACTGTCAGCGATGGCCGGCACCAAGCTCCAGGGAAACGACAACGGAGTTTCTGCCTCTGACATTTCGGCCATTCAGGGACCAGGAAAGTTCTCGCTGGCGTATAAAAGTAGGCTTCTGTCAGCCAACAGAAACGGAACACGCTGTATCGAGATGGTTGCGGGCGCCTTAACTCGCCACCAGGCCGCCACAATCTCGCAATAGGCTCTCAAAAGGAAAGCTTGGTACATATTGCGCAACATTACTATCTGACCGACGGCAATTTCAATAAATGTTACAATAGGAACGGTTGAGACGCCCTGCTAAACCCGCAGGACAGGACAGGTAGTTTAAATTGTGGAAAGGGGCCAAAATAAGCGGCTGTCTGTTGCACTCGAACGTACAACTTTATTTATTTGACCAAACATTACAAGAGCCAAGAAAATTTAAAAAAAACACAGCATTATTTTTTGGAACTTAATTACCGGCTGAATGCGCCATACAATCTCATGCCTTAAGGGCAAGGTCACATTAATTTAAAATCGGCTGAAAGCCAATAACTTAAGACAAACCCAAAATCAGAAATTTAAAAGGCAGAAGGTCTTATCTTAAATCAGTTCTTTCAATAAGGCTGAAGCCCCAAACAGTCTCACACCTTAAGAGCAAAACAAAAAACAACTTAAAAAATCGGCTGAAGGCCCAAGTCTTAAGACTCAAACAAAAATAAATTTTTAAAAGGCCAAAGGACTTACCTTTAAAACAGTTCTTTAAATTAGGCTGAAGGCCCAAACAATCTTACGCCTGAAGGGCAAAACAACCTTAATTTAAAAATCGGCTAGAAGCCATACAAATGCGAACAACGAGAACAAATAAGAAATGGCAGTACACCCAAGGGTGCTCAGAAGTTTGCGAGGGTCGGCCTGGAATTCAAACACTAACGCTCGCTTAGGTGAGACAGGCAGTCGGCCCAATCATTCTCGATCCGACGATAACCCGACCGCCAGACAGTCAACGGACCCACCGACAAGATAACTTCCGCTCCACCCGACCAGCACACAACAGGGAGTTCAATGGAACAACGTAGAAGGTATTGGCGCCCACAACCAATTATACATTGAGATGTCAAACTACAGACCGTGCTGGACAGCGACAACACGATGAGGAAAATACATTGCCTGAACGTTAACGGCCACAAGGCAGAAGAATCAGCTGGAGCACTTCAATTCAGAATAACCAAGTACGGGTAAACTCCACCGGAGGGTGGCTAAAATTTGCCAACTTGGAAACACACGTTGTTTCTCATAGGAATATCCCAACAGCCGACAACGAACTCCAAACGACACAATGTGAACAGTCGTGACTTGCTGGTAGATTAAGTCAAAACTCAACTTTCGTGTCCAGGATAGGTAAGCCACAGACCTCGTAGCAGTGGGTACAGCCCCACACACCCCGACCGCGCGTGGACGCCGGCAGCGGCCACGGCCAAACCACGCGCCGCAGACATTTCCTCGCTGCTCCATACCAACCGACCAACTGCCCGCACACAGCACAGCCGCAAAATCTAAACGCCAGGCTAAAGATAGTACAAGGTGCGAATATCGATACACACCACTGCTGCCACTCGCGGAGAGAGAGGATAACAGCATAACTGCGATAACTACGGGAGACTAAACACAGAGTAGCAATCAAGGTTGTAACACCCCACCCGTCACTTATCCGGTTTTGGTGTGTGTTCACCCCAGGTAATTGACTAACAGATCAACAGAGAGTGCAAAACTGCCGCAATATCGGGTAACGCAAAGAAAGTAATAAGGCCCTGTGGCTCCTGATTGAACTGCGGTGGCGGTGTTGACATTAATTGATTCAGAATTTATCCCTTTTAATTAAAAAGGGGTGCAAATTGATGTTATATTCAACTATTGAACACCAGATGCAAATGTTGAACATAAAATTAAGAAAGTGACTTGGGATTTCAACTACTTGATTGAAAACAGATGCAGTCGATTAGCACAGATTTATTTTACCTCACGACCATCAATCATCACATTACATGGCTCTCCTAACAGGCAGTGGTAATAAATTGCGTTTGCATGAAGTAAAGCGCGATAAATCAAAAGTAATTCCTATCGACTGACCCAGGCGTAATGCGAAGTGCGAGAAGAATTCTACAATACATGGCCCACGAAACCCTCATGGAAACTTTGCCGACATGATCCAACAAATTAATCAGTGGCCAGAGCAGGCACCATATCACCGAATACAGTGTGGCAGAGCGGCGTCGTTGTGTGGACGTCGGCTGACCTCGTGGTGCTCCAAGGCTGCACTCGTCTATTCACTCCTAGCTATCTTGCTCAGTACATAGCTGAACCAAAACTTCCTATCTCCAAGCTCAATCGTTCCCTTTGTTAAGTCCTAAACTGCAGAGATGCTCACTCTTTCACAGGCAAGCTGAGTCAAGAACGCCACGTCCGCACTCTAGGCAAGCTGGGAACGGAAGACCTCTACTGAGACTTTTGCCAGTCCGCTCTTCGCCTCGGTTTCCCCTCCAACAAAATCACTTACGCCAATTGCAGCACAAGTTGTGTTAATTATGCGTCGCTTCCCAGCGCCGACCAATGCCTGCTCTGGGAAGTGAACAAATTCCCACAAAATTTCCCTTCCTCACAACTTCTTCTGTTTAACTGCCCCCAGGCCACCTATCAAGATTAGCATCTGCACAAACACAAAATTTCCTGGAATTGTGACTCCCAGGAGAGTACTTCAAATTCCTTGGTCCTACATCCCCATCGGAGGCCGGCGTATTTCACGCTGTCGCTCTTCACTTGATTTACTTCAGACTCTGTGGACCGTGAATTCAGTGTGAAGTTGCTATAGTCAAGAAGACGCATATTTTGACCTCTGTTGACCGCTCCACTGTAACTTTGCGCGGCTTTGTCGCATGTTTCACAGAAAACAGGACGACGGACATTTATCAACAGGTGTACAAGTTCTCCGTCTGTTTCCCGGTACACCAGCATGGAGTCAGTGTCAACCACCCACTCACTGTTACTCGTCTTAAGGGGGCTGGAGGCCGCACTGCGTTACCGCTTTCTCAGAGCTTGAGCAGCCCTAAGCTGCCTATTGTCGCTTCCCTTCGCCGTTCCCCAGCCGGCCACGGTCACCCTAAATGCTTCCCTGGGGTAAACTAGCGTCCAGTAAATCGACTCGTTTCCACAAAGTTTTCATGTCGTGTGAATTACATTAAAACCATCACCCGAGATTAATTATTCCAATACGTTCATACTATACCCTCTACAAGATACATTGTGCCTTGCCAGTCATTTTCATTCAGTCCTACTGTTCACTCAACGTGAGTTAGGTGATCTTTAATGACTTCATGTAAGGGGCATAGTTCTTGCCATCTTACAAGGTTTAAGTTAACGCATAACATGAGCCAGCCATGGCTCAACGGTATCTTTTGTACTCATTAACATGTTAATGGGTATGCATTCGACATTACACGTACCTAATATGTTCCTAAACGCCGTGCATAAAAACAGGGTTTTCCGACGCTCTTATGTCTGGTTATGTTGGTGATAAAAAGGTGTGGCCAAGTATTTCAGAGAGCTCTTGGGCTAGAGGTCATTAGTAAACCCTACAGAAGAGTCGTCTTAGTTTCACTATCCTATAGTACAGGGTCGAAGTATAAGTATATTACACATTTCCATCTGTTTAGGCAGATAGAGCAAATCAGTTGGTTCTTTTTACATTTGACGTGGTCTACGCTGAGCTTGATGGGACTTATGGAGGTACCGCCAGTTCATGGGCGTTTCTTCGAGAAACACCACAAAAAGGGCTTTTTTACTACACTTTCGCCCATCACTAGCGGACCAAAACCCAGCTGAGGATTCCAAGAAGTCTATGCAGAGGAAATGGCCGAACATTTTACGAGATATTCCTAAGCTCCCCATCTCGAACAACCTTGAAAATTCTCTTGATATGTTGATCCGTTTCCAAGGTACAGATGTTCAAAGCTACTCTACATCTACGCTTAAAATTCGGTATGAGGCGAAATGTAAATAATAAATAAGAGCAGCAAATTGCTCAGATTTTAACGGCATATTCTCTATATTTTTATCTAGAAGAGCCATCTCCCCATTTTCAAAAATCTTCATCCATTATCGAGAAACACCCAAAAAACTTGTGTTTTAGATGCCAAAGTCCAGCCGCTGATTTCGAGACGGCTGTATACAACAAATGTAATTTTTACGATGTATTCCCAAGATTCCGATCTCGAATAGCATTCAAAATTTTCTTCATATCTTTAGCCGTTTCCGAATACAGAAGTTCAAAGTAACCTTACTTGTTCATGTAAAATACGCACGTAAAATCCAATGTGAGGCGAAGACGTAGTTTATAAAGTGACGTAGCACAGAGATATATGCTATAAAGCGTCACCGTTACCATCCGGGAACGCCATATTTTAGTACTGAGGCACATGCAAAATTTTTTCCCGTAAAATCTGGTCTGACAGGTAAAATTAGTTTTGTGTTATTTCAATTTAATGTAAGTAAACTATCTAAATTTTACTGAACAGTACATTTGTTTTCATATGAGTTAAACGCCGTGCTGCAGGAGAAAAAGGAAGGAAACAAGCGGACAAGAGCTCCTATGGTAGCATAAAAAATGCGAATCTATTCCTGTTTATTTGGAAGACTCTTACAGAAAATTGGGCTACCAGTTACTTCTTTCTACCTTACCCAGCACCTGTAAAATTTTCCGAAAAATTTCGACATGCGAACATCTTCGCGCTTCTTTTTGCGCAGAGAGAGAAGAAGACAGTGGCAGTGGCAAAGTGATGCAGAAGTAATAAATACTGGAATATGGTAGAAAGTGATTGTGATCTAGAAAGAGCGGGGGAGACAATGGCACTCTGAGAGAGAGGAATATAGTGGTAGTGGACCGTAGCTGACAGTGATACAATAGGGCTAGCAAAAGAGTCAAGGGGACAGTGGGAGGAACAAAAAGAAAAAGAAAGTGGAAGTGTGTGAGAGCCACTCATAATGAGAAGCAGAATCTATAAGGATCACAAGGAGGAGAAAAGAGAAAGAGAGAGTGACACTGAAATAAGATGTTAGCACTAAAAGAGTGGAAGAGGGAGACAGTGACAGAGAGAGACAGGAGCGTGTAGTGGTAGGACAGAACGAAGGGAACTGCAGCTGTGACACAGGAGACAATGACAGGGAGTCACAAAGAGATAATGACAACGAGTCAGGCTGTATAAGTGAGTGAGCAAGGGAAACCGGAAGTGGATGTGTATGAGCGACTTACAGTCGGATTAGCGTCCGCCCCTGGTAGCTGAGTGGTTGCCGTCAAGGTAGTTGGCCTCCGTAATAAAAAACTGAGAGGAAGAATCAACAAACGAACTTTATCGGATGTCCGCAACGACCAAACCAACGATCAAAAACGAACAAAAATGCAAAAAAGAAAGTGGTCAGCGCGACGGACTGTCATGCCTAACGACTCGGGTTCGATTCCCGGCGGGGTCGGAGATATTCTCCACTCAGGGACTGGGTGTTGTGTTGTCCTTATCATTATTTCATCCTCATCGACACGCAAGTCACCAAAGTGGAGTCGACTCGGAAGACAGGCGAACGGTCTACCCGACGGGAGGCCCTAGCCACACGGGATTCACATTCTAGTGGGATTAGTGGGTGGGTGTGAGTGAGTTAAAGTTAGGGAATCTTGTGAGATTTGGAAATGAGTCGCACGTTTAAATAAAGCGTGAATATGTTCGTATGCCAAAATTTTTAAAGGTGTTGAGGGAGGTAGAAGGAGGCTACTGGTACCCCACTTTTCGGTCAGTCTTTTGAATAAACAGGAATATATTCGCATTTTTTTTTTTTTTTTTTTTTTTTTTGCTCCGATAGGAGTATTTTTCTGCTGATAATACTAGTATTTGTTCGGTCGCGAACTGGGTTTTGGCTCCATCGACCCTCGTCAGGTGACAACTGAATGTCTCAAACACACAAAAAACAAGGAACTTGCACATATATTACCTGTAAAAAAGATTAAAAAAAGTTGTGACTCGTAGAGTTCTAGCAAAGGTAATTATAACATTTTATTTTACACGTAAATATTTATACTTAACTAAAAAAGAAAAATAAAGTTTTTATGTGGATACCGTTATATGAAAGATAAAGCTGAATTTACCATGTAACGTAATATTAGCATAACTCAAATTTAACACAGAACAAAACTAAATTATCTTTGGCCATTTAAAACTAAATTCTTTTAATGTTCCACATGTTTCATGCGTCACATGTTTATTGATTTCAAGTATTTCCAGTAGGGTCATCTTTGTGCATTTCTTAAAAATCTACATCGAATAGTTGGTTTTCTGTTAAAGGACATTCCACAGAGGCTGAATGTATCTTTCCTAGACTTCGGCGCTACCATCTTCTGATAACCTAAATGCCTGAGTGACCAATATGCTTGCATGTAACTTTATATTCACCACTACGTGCCACAGATTACAATTTGTCGTTACTACAGAATAATAAAACAGATACCCCTGCGGACCCGGGGGCTAGAATATGCTCAAGGTATCCCTGCCTGTCGTAAGATGCGACTAAATTGAGTCTCACACTTTCTGGCCCTATAAGTTCAGGTCCCATTTTATGGTTTGACCTGCCACTTTCCAAATTATACAGAAGTGCGGGCCATATGGGGAAGGACGTCTTACGTGGTGCATGAGTTATCCTTAGTGCCCTTAGATTCAATCTCCTGAACCTCTTGTCATAGCTTTGCATCTCCACCTGAAATTCAACTATTTGGGCGAGGACACTTTCCGGGGTTTGTCATCGTCTTCCGTTGTCTCCTGCCCTCTTTCGCCCCCATGACAGTATTGGATTTCTCTGCGCCCAATATCCAGCATGGTAGCCAGTCCGTTGTGGTGGGGCCGCCATGTACCCATTTCGTGGCAGCCCGCTGACAACACAGGGATCACACTGCTGATTCCTGAGCTGTAAACTCGCCACGTATGCCAAGGAGCAGATGCCTGTCTTCCTGGGTCATCAGGTTTCCTGGAAACGGCCATTCCTGTGGCTGGGTGGCGTCTGTGGGGAGATCCCCTGACTGGAGTGGGTGGCATCAGGGCGGATGACCCACAATGAAGCGGAGTAAGTCATCCCTTGCTGGTGACCGTACGGTGCCAGCAGTCTCTATGAAGGGCTAGATCGAGTACAAAGCTGACAGATATGACCCTAAATCGTTTCCCTCCGTCGGTACACCATGGGAGGAACGTAGGGCTACAGAAAGAACAGAGCCATATTCGCCTCAGCATTTAGTCTGTAGCAGAATGGATGTGGACTCGTTTCTACCTATGCTCAGTTTTTTGTTGAACATCATAAGGATAAGTTTGGGGAAGTGACAGCGCTGTCAAAGATGAGAAGTAGCGCAGTCTTGATTCAAACAGCATCCCCAGCCCAATCCTGGGCGTTACTCGCTTGTGACCGGCTGGGTGATATTCCTGTTTCCGTCACCCCCCCCCCTCCCGCGCATAAAAGCCTCAACATGGTCCAAGGGATTATTTTCCATCGCAACCTCCTCTTGCAGTCTGACCACGAGCTCGGCGCCAATGTAAAACGGCGGGGTGTTCATTTCATCCGGCGCGTTTACAGGGGACCAAAAGACAACAGGGTTGCTACCGGTGCCTCCATCTTGGCTTTTGAGTGTGATTCATTGCCTGAAAAGCTCAAGGAGATGGTTTACTACTGTGACGTTAAACCATACCTCCCTCCCCCTATGCTGTGCCTTAAGTGCTGGAAATTTGGGCAAATGTTTTCCCGCTGCACTTCCAACGGCACATGTCGAGACTGCGGACGTCCACTGCATCCAGATACTCCCTGTGCGCTTCCTCCCACTTGTATCAACTGCAGAGAGCAGCACTCCCCCTGCTCGGCAGGCTGCACGGTTCTCCAAAAGGAGAGAAAAATCATGGAGTGCAAGACCCTGGACCAGTTGACTTACCAAGAGGCAAAACGCAAATTTGAACGATTACACCCTGTTTAGTTGACGTCTACATACCCTGCAGCTACATTATCATCACCATCACAAGTACCACTCGTACCACACTTAGTGGTTAGTGTTGCTGCCTCTCGATCACGGGGTCCCGGGTTCGATTCCCGGCCAGGATGGGGTTTACTCAGCTCGGGGACTGGGCGTTTGTGTGGTACTCATCACTTCATCATCATCATCATTTGTGATTATGGCTAGATTTGACTGTGTAATGAAACTGGACTGTGTACAATTGGGACTTTGTATGGGCGATGATGACTGCATAGTTGAGCGCCCCACAAACCAAACATCATCATCATCGTATCACACTCTGTGCCACGGACAGCGGGCTCTCTGGGCCTCCGGAATACATATGCCCCCTTGATGGCAGGGGGAATATCGCCTTCCATTGCTCCCAAAGTACCTACTTTGGGAGCAAGGCCCTCCCTAACACAGGGGACATTGGTCCCCTCACCCCAGCCAGAGAAGCAACAGCCTCCTCCGGCTCCTCTCGAGCAGAAGAGGTCCTTTGGGACCCTCTCTCCCAAGGTCTCCACTGACGTCACAGCAGACACTCGTCAGTGGCTAAAGGAGCCAAAAGCTGCTAGATGAAGAGCTTCACAGTCTTCCTTCATGCCTGAAGCTACTTTGGAGAAGTCCTCCCAGCAGGCCCCTAAAGAGAAGCAAGAGGGCAAGCAAACAAAGAAGTTTGCTAAGAAAAAGGACCCTTCAGTGGCCCCAACACCACCACTCCCTACCAATTCTGCACATACGTCCCCTGAGGACCTGGATCTCACTCATATGCCTCATCCACAATAGGAATACCAATAATCGGTGGCAGCAGCTGACTCCGAGGCGTAACCTGCCTCCTTGCATGCTTTATACCTTCCCAGCCTCATGATAACGTCATCCTCCAGTGGAATTGCTGCTGTTTTTTCCACCACCTGGCTAAACTACGGCAACTGTGAAGCTTTACACCTGTTTTCTGCATTGCCCTCCAGGAAACCTGGTTCCTGCCAATGCGGACCCCTGCCCTCCGCAGCTGTAGGGAATATTATAGGAACCGTAGCGACTATAACAGAGTGTCAGGTGGAGTTTGTGTCTATGTCCTGAACTCATTATGCAGTGAACCTGTGCCCCTTCAAACCCCTCTTGAAGCTGTGGCTGTCAGGATAAGGACGACGCAGGAAATAACTGTCTGCAACGAATATCTTTAAAAGCCGAGTCCATATAATGGAACTGATATGCACAATGCACCATTGAATAGAAAACTACATGGTGCACTACCCCTGAACGCATTGGCTGCACTGATCCATCAACTGCCTAAAACTTTCCTACTTTTGGGTGCTTTTAACGCCCATAACCCATTGTGGGGTGGCACCGAGCTTACTGGCTGAGGTAGAGATGTCGAAACTTTCCTGTCTCAACTCGACCTTTGCCTCTTAAATACTGGGGCCCCCACAAGTTAAATTGTGGCTCATGGCACTTACTCGGCCATTGATTTATCCCTCTTCTTCCATCTGTCCACTAGAGAGCCCCCCATAACTTGTGTGGTAGTGACCACTTTCTCATCTCCCTGTCACTCCCCCAGCACCATTTCCCCAGACGTCTACCAAGATGGGCTTTAAATAAGGCAAACTGGGAAGCTTTCACCTCTGTTGTCACTACTGAAACTCCCCCACATGATACCATCGATGTGATAGTTGAGCAGATCACTAGAACGATCGTTTCTGCGACGGAAAACACGATCCCTTGTTCTTTAGGGTGCCCCCAGAGAGTGTCAATACGATGGTGGTCGCCGGAAATCGCGGAGGCCATTAAAGAGTGTCGGCGAGATCTACAGCGACATAAGCGGCACCTTTCCCTAAAGCACATAATAGCTTTTAAACGGCTCCGTATCCTTGTTCGCCAGCTTATAGAAAGTCGGAAACAGGAGTGCTGAGAGAGGTACGTCTCGACAATTGGGTGCCATACGTCGCCTTCCCAGATGTGGACGAAGATCAGACCCTGACAGGTTTTACTGGCATTAACTTCAACGGCGTGTTATCTACCGACGTCAGTGCAATTGCCGAGCACTTTGCTAAGCACTATGCTCGAGCCACCGGGTCGGAAAATTATCCTTCAGCATTTCGCACCCTCATGGGAAGGAAAGACCTCTCGTTCTCTGAACGTCACAGTGAACCCTATAATGCTCCATTTACAGAGTGACAGCTTCTCAGCGTCCTTGCACATTGCCCCGACACAGCTCCTGGGCCAGATCGGATCTACAGTCAGATCATAAAACATCTCTTGTCCGACTACAAGCGACATCTCCTCGTCATCTTCAACCGGATCTGGTGCGATGGCGTCTTCCCATCGCAATGGTGGGAAAGCACCATAATTCCAGTGCTAAAACCCGGTAAAAACCCGCTTGATGTGGATAGCTGTCGACCCATCAACAACACCAACGTTCTTTGCAAGCTGTTACAACATATGGTCAGTCGGCAGTTTTGTTGGGTCCTGGAGTCACGTGGCCTACTGGCTCCACGCCAGGGCGGTTTCCGCCAGGGTCGCTCTATCACTGACAACCTTGTGTCCCTCGAGTCTGCCATCTGAGCATCCTTTTCCAGACGTCAACACCTGGTTGCCGTCTTTTTTAATCTACGAAACCTTACGACACGACCTGGCGACAGCATATCCTTGCCACATTATATGAGTGGGATCTCCAGGGCCCACTCCCGATTTTTATCCGAAATTCCTTATCGCTCCGTACTTTCCGTGTCCAAGTTGTGCCTCCGATGATTCCCCCAGTATCCAGGAGGATGGAGTCCCACACGGCTCTGTATTGAGTTATCTCTATTTTTAGTGGCCATTATCGGTCTAGCAGCAGCTGTCAGGCCGTCAGTCTCACCTTCTCTGTAAACAGATGACTTCCGCATTTCGTACTGTTCCTCCAGTACTGATGTTGCTGAGCGGCGCCTACAGGGAGCCATCCACAAGGCGCAGTCATGGGCTCTAGCGGTTTTCAGCCGCGAAGTCGTGTGTCATGCACCTCTGTCGGCGTCGCACCGTTCATACGGACCCAGAACTTTACCTTAATGTCAATCTACTCACTGTAGGACTGGTTTTCAAAGCCCGATTGACTTGGCTTCCTCATCTTCGTCAGTTGAAGCGGAAGTGCTGGCAGCACCTCAATGCCCTCCGCTGCCTGAGCAGCACCAACTGGGGTGCAGATCGCTCTACGCTGCTGCAGCTCTACAGAGCACTTGTTTAGTCTCGCCTTGACTATGCGAGTCTGGTTTATGGTTCGGCGGCGCCCTCAGCATTCCATTTACCCGACCCAGTGCACCACTGTGGCGTTCGACTGGCAGTGGGGGCTTTTAGGACGAGTCCAGTGATCAGCGTCCTGGTTGAGGCCGAAATCCCTCCATTGCAGGTTAGGCGTGCACAACTGCTCGACAGTTACGTTACACACATTCGTAGCTCTCCTGAGCATCCGACTTACCGTCTCCTTTTCCCATCCACGGCGGTTCATCTCCTGCATCGGAGGACCAGGTGCTGTTCGCGTCCGCTCTATTCTGGCTGAAGTGGAGTCCTTCCCTTTACCACCTACACTTGAGGTCCATTCCCGTACACCTCCACGGTGTACACCTAGACGGAAGCTTCGCCTGGACCTTTCACATGGTCCTAAGGGATCAGTTAACCCCGCAACTCTCCGCTGTCACTTCCTCTCAATTCTTGACATGTACTGGGACCATGAAGTGGTTTACACCGACGGCTCAATGGCTGATGGTTTCGTTGGCCTCGCGTGTGTTCATGGAGGGCATATTAAACAGCACTCCTTGCCAGATGGTTGCAGTGTTTTCCACTGCAGAGCTAGCGGCCATTTCTCGTGCTCTTGAGTGCATCCGCTCATGCCCTGGTGAGTCGTTTCTTCTCTGTAGCAATTCCTTGAGCAGCCTACACGCTATCAACCAGTGCTACCCCCGTCATCCTTTGGCAGCGACCATCTAGGAGTTCATCTATGCCCTGGAACGGTCCCATCGTTCAGTGGTGTTTGTATGGACCCCATGCCACGTCGGAATCCCAGGAAATGAATTTGCCGACAGGCTGGCCAAACAGGCTACACGCGGAAACCGCTTTTGGAGATCGACATCCCTGCAACTGACCTGCGATCGTTATTACGCCGCATGGTTTTTCAGTTTTGGGAGACGGTATGGCATAAAAGTACGCACAACAAACTGCGTGCCATGAAGGATACTACGCATGTGTGGATGATCTCCATACGGGCCTCTCGCAAGGGCTCTGTGTTTCCCTGCCGGCTCAGCATAGGTAATAGGTGGCTAACACATGGCGACCTCCTCCGTCGCGAAGACCCTCCTCGGTGTCACTGTGGCTCACATATGACTGTCGTCCACATGTTGCTGGACTGCACATTTTTAGCAGCTCTGCGGCAGACTTTTAACTTTCCCAGCACCCTATCTTCAGTGTTGGGCGACACTGCGTCAACAAGACATTTAGTTTTACGTTTTATTCGTGAGCCGGGTTTTTCATCGTACCATCTAAGGGTGGGCATTTAGCATTCTCTGAGGCCGCTACCCTCCCTCCATTTAACTCTGTCGCACTTTCCTTGCATTTGTTTGTCTTGGTGGTCGTCTTTTCCCCACATGTGTTCATCTCGCCTTGTCTTTTTGGGGTTGACATTTTAATGTATTGCAGGGCGGCTGGCTCATCCTCTTTTATTATTGTGATCAGCCAGCCGAGACCATCTGCTCCATGGTTTTAATACCCTCTTCTACTTTTCCTTGTGGCGTATGTTTTCTCCGTGTTTTGTTCGTTCCATTCGTTTTCTTTTTAGGTGTGGTTCCCCATTCCTTTTCCCCCTGTTACTTTCTCAAACGTACTTTGGGTGTTTTTTGTACCTTAAGCCTTGCTTGCTTCAGGAAAAAGGGATTGATGACCCTGTAGTTTGGTCTCTTCATACCCCAAACTAACCAGTCAACCACTAATACAGATATGCTGTTATTATTGTAAAATGCAACTATGTAGTTCCAAGACGTTAACTATTTGGCGAGGCTTATTTGAAATTTCAGCAACCTGTGGGATGGTGCGCCAGTTTTGCAGCTGCTGACTGGTTCATGTTGGACAGCATACAGACGTGGTATAATTTACGCAGTTCCTTTTTTCGAAGAATATTGTCAATTAGCGTACAGCAACAGCCATTACTTAAAGCAATATGTTTCATAGTCTCTAATTCGGTTTAAAAGCCGAATCCACATAATGGAACTAATATGCACGATGCACCATTGAATGGAAAACTACATGTTTGTAACTTTGTGGGTACAGTGACCTAACAGAGATTATCTTATCTGTAGCTATGCTTTTTCCGTAAAAGCTAAATTAGTGTCTCCATGTGTGAACGTCTGCACTATGGTCCAAATCATTTACAAAAGAGCCCCCAGGTTAAATTGTGGACTGAGCCTCTTTATGTTGTAGAAGGTACGTAATTGTCTAGTGGTACCAGTCCACGAATACCTAACATCATCCACCTATTTGATCCGGTATTTAATTTATAAAAATTTCAGATGGTGTAGGACTAAGACGTGAATTCATAGCTAGAAATTTTTATGGGCAATCTTCCACAGGTCTTCTTATTGAATAAGCCACAAAGTTACAAAATTAAATGCTGGATCATGTATGTGGAAGATATTCTGTGTTTATAAACTGGTGACTTTCGTTTCTAAACATTCTATATCTTAGCATCTTTTTAGCTTCTGTGTAAGTAATATCAATGTAAGTCATTTTATCTGTGTTTGTGACATTCAGTTCCCACAAGGCGATGGCCAAATAAACACAATTATGGGGAACATTAGGGATGTGTTTTCTATTTAATGTTGTTTTATTGCTCTATCAAGCAGCGATGGAAAATTCTGAAATGATATCAAAAATACAAAATTACCACATTGTTCTTTATAGACAGTGCAACGTTCACACTGTGATCTTCCATTTCATGGTGCGTCGTCTAACATTCGCCTCAGTGATAAGACAAGAATTCCGAACAGGGTTAGATGCAATTAATTTGTGATTCCACCTACTGACCAAGACATCAATTCTTCTGGGTTCTGTGAAAGATGATCTACTTTTAAGAAAGACAGGTATTCATGAAATTTTAGGTCAAAATCCACGTACTGTACAAGAACGATGCCTTGAACAGCCCAACAAATCTGCAGTAGCTGAATATTCTGTTTCCACTGGTCAGTCCAAGGATTACGCGGAAGTCAAGATACTGGACGCAGCCTCATCTTATTAGGGTTCAATGGTCGAGGAAGCCGTGGAAATGCAACCTGCTCAACAGATTCGAGGACTTCCATCTCGACAGCTCATGAAAACTGCTCATTTCACGTATGCAGTGTCAGAAGAATTAGTCATCGCTGGCTCGCATTCCAACAGTTGCCATCCGTTTTAATAATTTTTCTTCTTCTTCAAGTATTCTTCTTCACTTCAGGCAAACTGCCTGTTGCCGTACTCCATCTCTTGCATGGTCTTTTCACATTTCTTCTTCCAGTGCATTTGTAATCCAGAACTTTTATCGGGAGCCTTTCTCCAACAACGTGGTCCAAATGTTCCTCCCATTTTCTCCTACTTTCCTTCGCTTTTTCGTTTAGGTTATATATTCTTAAATATTTCTTCATATTCTCATTTCTTTTACGAGCTTCCCCTATACATTCTTCCACTATTCTCAGAAACCTCATTTTTTGGGACTGTATTTAAATTTCTTGGCGTCTTACTTGGCATCCATGCTTCTCTTCCATATGTAAGGGTTGACACTGTTGGTTTCCTTTCCTGGCTTTACCGATCGTTCCACATGTGCAAATAAATTTAATTTTTTGGTCCTCGTCATGGTTATATTCGTGATCCCCATCTGGAGAACATATTCGTTCTCTACAATTAGAGTGAGATTATCTGCGCATAAAATTACATTTAGTCTAACGTCACGATTTATTCCTGTTTTGTTTAGGCTTTCCCATTTACTAATCACGTCACCTGCGTATGTACTGAAGAGTGTCAGAGAAATACAGCATCCTTGTCGTACTTCTCTGTTTATATTCGTTGGCTCTATGATTATATTTCTCATATCTATAACAATTTTGGTGTTTGTGTATAGGCTCTTAATATCATTTATGAGGTGAGATGAATAACCCCGTTCAGCCGTTATTCTCCATAGCATTTTTCTGTTCACATTATCAAATCCCTTTTCAAAATGTAGCATCATGTGTTTCCCTACTGAATTCTCTTTTAGTTCCTATAATTTTTTGTAGCGTAACAATACAGTAAATAGTTGATCGTTCCTTTCTAAGACCTGACCTCTTCAGATCTTGGTTTTTACCTAATATTTTGTAAGCATTTTACTTGCGATGACTCGGCGCTTGCCACGTTTTTACCTTAGACACTTGTCTTTTCTATGACTGGCGCTGTCTTGTCCGCAACATATGCGCAGTTAACTCCACAAAAGATTTTTGTGTTACGTAGTTTTATCAATTCAGCGTGTAAATAGGCACGGTTGGAGACAAAGTCAGTCAATGACTCGCTTTGAAGAGCTATAATTAACAGCCGATATAACGAAGATGAAGTATTGCTGTCCAGGAAGGACGCACGAAAAAAAGAAACTCTTCCCAAGAGAGCTACATCGGTGACTCCGAACAAGACCCGTCTACCACGCCGGCTTAACTTCATTCATTTAGTGGACATCGCCTTCCACAGCCGTAGTAATTATCTCTGCTGCTTCGAACGTAAACAAGGCAAATACAGTGAGATGAGGGGCGATTAATTCGTGGAAGAAAATGGCTCTGAGCACTATGGGACTTAACATCTGAGGTCATCAGTCCCTTAGAACTTAGAACTACTTAAACCTAACTAACCTAAGGACATCACTGACATCCATGCCCGAGGCAGGATTCGAACCTGCGACCGTAGCAGTCGCGCGGTTCCGGACTGCAGCGCCTAGAACCGCGTGACCACCGCGGTCGGCAAATCGTGGAAGAACCACTTGCTGACTTGAAGGCAGCAGAGGACAACAACCCTTTCTAAAATCTTCTACGAGTGGGTTATCTGTGCGCTAGATTTCCTCTTTTCATACTGCGAATAATTATTTTAATGTTTAGTGCTTCAGTTTTCAATGACTTTCACAGAGTAGCTCATTTAACTTCCAATTATTGTAATGAAGCCCATTTTCTCCAATTCCGTATGGCCGTCGTAGTTTTCCGAACACAGCAGCTACTGTTAGACCCTCTATCTCATAAGGACCTGCCACCCCTTACAGTCAGATTCCGTCTCGCCAACAGACGCCAGACACGCATCCAATCTGTCAACAGCAGCTGTACGTGGCCTGTCAACATCAGAAGTGAACTTGGAATACAACGGACTGCAAACTCCAGCACCGAGGCACGCAAACAACGGGCTGTCTTCCCGGAAGCTATTCTCCTATTGTCACTGCCCAGTCACGAACTAAACTGCTACAAGGTCTTTCACGTTATGCAACGAAATCAACGTCTGCGAACCGCGTCATTATGATACCAAAATTGAAACTAACTTCTGAACAAACGATAAAGTTAAGGAGTTTAGTAAAATATACTCACTGTGGTAATATTGAGCTATCTCTTGGATTGTCGTTGATGTTCATGTAGTTAACTAAAAATGATTCTTTTACTCTCTCATTACATGTGGTTACTTCACTTAAACCTTGTAGAACCTAAATAACTAGTGAGTAGTTAGATTATGGACTTTTTGGAGATATAAATATAAAGGTTTCTTATAGCGAAGCACACATCAAATTAAAGTTTAAACTGGAGCTGTTATCGTTTATTATCAGTGTCTTCATCATATGGTTAAAAAAGCTGTAACGATGCATAAATTTATATTCACCGTATATTGCCAGTACTGTAACATCTCTTATTTTATTTACAATTATACATCATCACTATCAGTTCTACTATACGTTATTACATATATTATTATTATACAGTAGTAATCATTAATATTCGGTCTCCTAACTTTTTGTAGTAGTAAATGTCTTTATTTTCACATATCATTCAACAAACAAACCTCAGTAAATGAAAAATGTATTTCCTTAATAAATATAAACTAGATTATTATTTCTTAAGTTGTATAATAAGAGAGTATTTTCTTAAATAATAGTTGACGACTCAGCGCTATAGTGTCTTTAATATGTTGTCACATAATACCTGTTCTCAAGCACAGGAATAATATTCGAAGTCAATTTTCTATGGGATATCTTTTACGTTTTTAATACTTCTCAAACGCACTTTGTGTTACCAAACGACTTTTGTGAATTACTCAAACCCAATTACTTCCCGTTCTTCTTTCAGCTGAAAACACTCTACAATGGGTGATCCTTTAGGTCATTATCACGGAAAAATTTGAATGTAAATCTAACCTATAAGTGGTTTGCACTCCAGTGCGAATTTTGCTTGATGATGTTGGAATAAACGCGTTTGGTTAAACTTTTGTCAATGAAACTAATCTCTGCCACACCAGACGATTAAATACAGCCCCATTCCCAAACACCCGGTCCCACTACGTTATAGTAGGTTGCAGCTGTTTACATAGCAGCTTGTCAACTGCCGTTCGCTACACCACTGTTCTCTTGTCTTTTGAAAAGATTTTGAACTTGCTCTCATTAGCAAATATAACATTGTTCCACAATTCTGCCCATTGATTAACGTGGCTCGTTGAGAACTGGAGCCTTTTTGAATCGGTTCACTTCCTATCGTATGGCATTTTACTTGCCACGTACTCTGATAAATATTCTGGCAGCTTAGACACTTACTTCCCTCCCATATTCTTGCAGCAGATAGGATACAATTTTCAAAAATGTTCAAATGTGTGTGAATTCCTAAGCGGCCAAGCTGCTGAGGTCATTGGTCCCTAGACTTACACACTACTTAAACCAACTTAACGCTAAAGACAACACTCATACACATGCCCGAGGGAGGACTCGAACCTCCGGCGTGAGGGGCCGCGCGATTAGTGACATGGCGCCTCTAACCGCGCAGCCACTCGGGGCGGCGATAAAATTTTAGTTGCACTTAATGGAGGTTTAGTCTTAATCTTTCTTATGGGTAACAGACTTTCTATTTTAGTAACTGTGTTGGCTGCCTTTTAGAAATATACGTTCTATGCGATCTTCATCTTCGGATCGTCTTACAATACCCCTTACCGTACTTCTGACTATATTCAACAAACTAACAATAACTTTGTCACTAGCACTTCTTACGTGTAACAAACGGCAAGTTGTCACTGTTCTGTTGTAGTGGTAGTCCCTTGCATCCCTTTGCGATGTTGAAGAAGAGAACGCGGCAATGCAGAACAGTAACAAGTGAACTGACAGGGAGAGACAGACTGTACATAAGACAAACAACGCGAGTTTGTACAAGGGAAGTCACGGTCTTACATGACCAAATACAGAGCTTTTAACCTTCTACAGTCATCAGCTAGGGGTCTTGCCGTCAATATTGCTCACCATTGATCCCGTGATCCGGATTCGATTCCCGGCCGGGTCAGGGATTTTGTCCTCGTCACTATTTCATCATCCACACGCAACTCCCTGCAGTTGCGTCAAATGAAAAGACTTCCTCCAGACAGCCGAATTCCCCAGAAGGAGATTCCCGTCCACTGACGTCATACACACATTTCGTTTCACACCTTTATGATTTATCCAAACTAATTATTTCCAGACACATATTTATTGACATTTTACAGTGATTCAATGACGTTCCAAAATTTAAAAGTAATCTCTCTGCTCCGGAGCACTTTTGTGTTCGTTTAGTACATAATAGCCTAACTGACGACGAAAATTATGAAAAACAGTGCGTGACGGAATGTTAATGAAAGCATTTGTAGCTCTACAATTTTTTGATGTAGAACAATTACAGATCGTTGCAGGTTTTGTGAAATCTCTTACTTTGCAGATATTTACTAAATATCTTCCGTGTTGACTTCTGTCTCGGTTTCTTCGACTGACATTTCTTTGACAGTTTTTTTCTGACGTTTCACCAGCGCAGGTGGCTGACATGTCAAATCTTCATCTCTCATTGTGGTTTCGACAATGCCAATCACTAATGCAGCCGAAATGTCAGAAAAATCGCCAAACAAACGTCAGCCGAAGAATCCCCCCACAGACGGCAAAATGCAGGTCAATAGGTGGCTACGAAAGCTTCAACAGTTTAGTGTTTGGTAAATGTTCTGGAAAGTACGACATCTGGGCTACGATAGGATGTTTTCCATTGTCTGTCGTAACCGTGTTAAATTTCAGCAACATGGCTTCAGCCGCCACTGGCCATTATTGGATCTACAACATAAAATGGGATTAAGTTACAGGTAAAAGTGAAGCTGTACAGCTTAAGTCAAAAATGCAACGTGTGAAATAGTGTCTGCTGTTATAGCGTGCCTCATTTCATAACTCCATAGTGGTTGGTTGCTCACGTCGAATTCAGCAGATGACAGCGAGTCTCTCAATCCCCAGGTACGATTCGATTATCTTTGAGCTACCAAGGAGACAGGCAGTAGTGTTCGTGCAGTATCTTTGCGATCCTAGTAGTCGTGTGGGCATTCAGGCACGCGTGATGGAGTGGTTGAAACAGACTGATTATGAAGATTCTAGCGAAACAGATCGTAGTTTTTGGCGAGATTCCTCTATGTCTTATACACTGAAGAGTCAAAGAAACTGGTACATCTGCCTAATATCGTGTATGGCCCCAGCGAGCACGCAGAAGTGCTGGAACACGACGTGGAATGGACTCGACTATTATCTGAAGTATTTCTGGAGGGAACTCACACTACTAATCCTGCAGGACTGTCTATAAATCCGTGAGAGAACGAGCGGGTGGAAATCTCTTCTGAACAGCACGCTGCAAGGCATCTCAGATATGCTCATCAATTCTCATGTCTGGGGAGTTTGGTGGCCAGCGGAAGTGTTTAAACTCAGAAGTTCATTCCTGGAACCTCTCTGTTGCAATTCTGGGCGTGTGTAATGTCACATTGTCCTGCTGGAATTGCCGAAGTCTGTCGGAATGCACAATGGACACGAATGGATGCAGGTAATCACACAGGTTGCTTACATATGTGTCACTGTCAGATTCGTATCTAGACGTATCAGGACTGTCATATTTCAACTCGACCGGGCAACATATTTCTAGTCGTGAAAAGTCCAATGTCGGTGTTGACGGGCCGAGGCGAGGCGTAAAGCTTTGTGTCATGCGGTCATCAAGGGTACACGAGTGGACCTTCGGCTCCGAAAGCCCTTATCGACGACGTTTCAGATTTTCTATATGATGTACTTTCACGACATTTCGAGGCATGGCCGTACAGGATTTTTTACCACTTTTTCTATTCATATTTTATGTCCTATGACTGAGTGTTTTTCAATGAATATTGCCCCATTTTATAGCTATTGAAATATACAGGAAAACGTCCTTTTACGTGGCTCAGATTTGATATTCCTTTTTCATTTGTGCAAAGTTTCGAACAATTCCGATAGATGGCAGAGACATAGTCAACCATCGAAATGGCGTCTTCGCCACGTACTCACTACTAGCAACGTTCTGTAATTAAATTCTCGGTCACGGAAAAATGAAGTATGATGAACATCCATAAACAGTCGTTTGCGTGCAACGTATGGTAATGATGCAGTTGATAGGAGTATTGTTGATCACTGTGTAAAAAGACTTGAAGCATTAGGATATCCAGAACTGGAACTCTTGTCACAACCACTGCTCCCGACGTGGTGAATAACGCGATTGCCAGTACTCATACAGACCGACAATTGGCCCTGCAGAAGTCGGTGAGCACTGGATGTGCGTGTACAATGACCGAGATTCTTTGATATTCAAAGGCGTACTCAAGAAGCGCAAATGCTCACAACAGACCGCACGATTCAAAGAAAAGTCATGTCATCTAAGCTGTTGGCGTATTTTGAGGTCGGCCGAGGGGCCTTTCTACCACAGGTCGTTACAGGAGACGAAAAGGCAGTGACTGGATGGCACCTGCAGTCATAAAAAAAGAAGGAATTTAAGGCATCTCCTTATGCTGGTAAAGTCTTCATTATAGTCTTTTGAGATAGTAATGGTGTCATTCTCGTTGATGTACTGCCAGAAAGGTTAACCATTAATTCAGAGGCATTTTGAAGTCTCTGAAGAAACTCAAGAACCGTTTCCGACGTATTGAGTCTGACAAGAAACCAAAAGAAGTCTTCCTCATACACAACAATGTTCTCCCACACCCTCCGACTTTCATTTGTGTGGGCCGCTTAAGGGTTTCTCTACGTAGGATTTACCTTGAAGATCAGGGCTTAATTCATGCAGTAGAAACACTTCTGCGAGCTTAGGGCAAGAGCCTTTTCCAACAGGGAATACATGCTCTTGCACAACACTGGTGTAAGGCCTTAGAACGAGATGGAAACTCTGTAGAAGAATTGTACATGTTCAAGAAATGTTGACTGATATTGTCACCAGATTCTATCTCTTAAGAATATTCTAAGAAAAAAAAAACGATTTTTCCTTTACAATTTTTTATAACAGAGTGTTCCTCAAATCAATGAAACAAATTAAATGCTATGAGAATAATAAAAGAAAGAGGAATACAGGAGCTGCATTTTAAATCTAAAAGGTTTCTAATGATAGTAGAACACATTACTATTTGAAAGTGTTACAGGTTATAGTAAGCTGTAAAGGTACATATAAAAGGATAGATGCATAATAAACCATTCAGGACTTGGTATCGATGAGACATTTAATATCATGTTGACCTTAATAAGTCGTTTGGGCCACGTTCGATATAAACAATGAAAGAGAAAACAAGTTAAACTTACTCCATAATACGTCAGTGGTTCCTGTAGTAGAGTTTATCAACATCAACGTCAAGCTTCAAATTCTTGTCTGGTCTTCAGCCGGATGAAACTGTCATCTGCACAGAATATTTCCGCGGTCCACCTGGCCGCCATCATCAGGTGAGAAAACCTAAGCCGCTCTCGCCGATAACTGATTCAAACCGTGAACGAGGGAACCTTCCCACGCTGTGAAAACACACACTTTGTGTTACCAAACGACTTTTGCGAATTACTAAACCCAATCACTTCCCGTTCTTCTTTCAGCTGAAAGCGCTGAGGTAATCCGCAACCGCTCGAACGTTTTTGCTGCCTCCTGGCGCTACAAGAGCTGCAGCGCTTCCAGTGGTGAATACTGCCGAATAAAATAGTCAAAAATTAATATAGTCGGCCGATTCAGATCCTATTGTTTCTTCATATCTGCTAAAACACGATTCGAAGTTTTACTTAGCGGGTATCCATTGTCACAGTGAACGATATTATCTGTTAGTCTGATTTCTACAGATTCTTTTAAAACACAATCCCAGCAACGTGAGGTATTTGCAACCACTTGTTTCATTGTATAGCGTCCTATGTCCCTCTGTGAGACAGGGCTCAGCCACTGCAGTTTTGTCAGGTTGTACAAATAATTGCGTATGACGATGATGTTAAACACACATATCACTGACGATATGAATAGTTTGGCCAATGTATATTTTACATGTTGTTTTGTACTGTTTTGTAAACGCCAGGCTTTCTAAAAACCTAAATTATCCTAAATTACCCTTAACAAGGCCAAGATAGGCTCTGATCCTAGCTGGCGGACGGAATACACGTCTGACTTCATATTTCTTCAAAACCCTACCTAACTTGGAAGACACGTTCCCAGCATATGGAAGGAAAGGCACAGAATTAAAAGTGTCTTCAACTGGTTTTGATAATGGTTTAAATTCAAATGCACATAGGATCTGTCTGTCCGTATAGCTATTATGATTAAACATATCCTTAAGATATTGTAGCTCTTGTAAATTCTCAGCATCCGAGTTGCTTTTGACCAAGGTCCATAGAACTAGGACTCCTGTATGTTAAAATTGAGGATGGCAGGTGCTAGCATGTAAATAGCTGTAAATACCTATCAGTATGTTGTAGTATATATATATATATATATATATATATATATATATATATATATATATATATATATATATATATATATACTGTGTGTAGTTTAACTGTAATGTGCTCTATGAAACTACCTTTTAAACTGATAATGGTTACTTATTTTTATCACAGATCTTCCTAAAATATTTTAAACTGTAATAATGTTAGACTTATCACACCCAACAGTTTGGTATGCTAAATAATTGATTATAATTATTTCCTTTTATTAAAGTTAAGTGTTAACCCACCAGGTTAGCCGAGAGCGCTAATGTGCTGCTTCCTGGACACAGGTAGGTGAATCCGCCCAGCTGATTAACGACGAGGGCCGGTGTGCTGGCCAGCCTGGATGTGGTTTTCAGGCGGTTTTCCACATCCAGCTAGGTGAATGCCGGGCTGGTCCCCACATCCCGCCTCAGTTACACGGCTCGCAGACATTTCCAACACATTCGCACCATTTCTTGATTTACACTAGACGCAGACAGCTGGGGTGCACTGATTCTGTCTGGGGGGGGGGGGTAAGGGGTGGTGGCAGGAAGGGCATCAGGCCACCCCTTGAAGTTAACTATGCCAAATCCGATTGTAACAACGCCGACCCTGTGAACACTGCGAGACACAGGGACACGTGAAAGAAAGATTAAAGTTACATTATTGTGCAGATGTGTTGCTGCACACCAAAGCAAAACCAACACATCAATATGGGAAGATGTGGTTCATCTGTAAAGGAGACCGCTTATAAAACACTAATACGACCTATTCTTGAGTACTGCTCGAGCGTTTGGGATCCCTATCAGGTCGGATTGAGGGAGGACGTAGAAGCAATTCAGAGGAGGGCTGCTAGATTTGTTACTGGTAGGTTTGATCATCACGCGAGTGTTACGGAAATGCTTCAGGAACTCGGGTGGGAGTCTCTAGAGGAAAGGAGGCGTTCTTTTCGTAAATCGCTACTGAGGAAATTTAGAGAACCAGCATCTGAGGCTGACTGCAGTACAATTTTACTGCCGCCAACTTACATTTAGCGGAAAGACCACAAATATAAGATAAGAGAGGATAGGGCTCGTACAGAGGCATATAGGCAGTCATTTTTCCCTCGTTCTGTTTGGGAGTGGAACAGGGAGAGAAGATGCTAGTTGTGTTACGAGGTACCCTCCGCCACGCACCGTATGGTGGATTGCGGAGTATGTATGTAGATGTAGATGCTGTTTTCCTAACTGTGTCAGTAAATTTGTCAAGTATTACTATGACAAGGTCATCTGCGTGTCCTTGGCAAAAGCTTTGTGTGGAATTTAGTTCCTCAATGAGTTCGGTAACCACTAGATTCCACAATAAAGGAGACAAAACTCTTCCTTGTGGACAACCTCTAGTGGTGTTAATTACCATCTTTTCATTCATCATGGTGGCGTTTACCTTCCATCCACTAAGCATGGCCCTAGGTCATTCACATATGTTGCCCTAACCATGGAATCTAAGGTTGTATTACTAAAAGCCGACTCGATGTCCAGGAAGGTACAGCGGGTTATTTCTTCTACCCTCCCAACGAGTTGATGGAGTGCTGTCTCGAGTGATTTACCTGGTTGATATGCGTGTTGGTTTGAATGTAGAGGAGCCCTACTTAGCCTCCTCTCCCCAACATGTACATTAACCAGTTTTTCCAGTGTTTTAAGAATGAAGGAGGACAGAATGACTGGTCTCATATCCTTGGCCTTGGTATAATCAATTTCCAGTGGCTTTGGAATAGACAACCTTCACTGCCCTCCAGGCATTGGGAATGATTCCTGCTGCTAGGCTAACCCTGAATAGCCTACACAGGACTCTCATAAGATTCTCTCCTGCTTGTTGCAGGAGAGCTGGAAAGATTCCATCTGGGCCAGGTGACTTGAACGGTTGGAATGTTCCCACTGCCCATTGGATTTTACTGAAGTCGACACACTCCTTGGCCGATTACCAGTCCATTCTTCGAGTGCCTCAGAACCATTGTCTCTCAGGGATCGCATTCTGGTCCATGTTGTCCGCCAGAGAGTATTGAGGAAGGTGAGTTTTGAGGAGCAATTCCAACGTCTCATGTGCTGTCTTTATATATTCCCATCCTCCTTCCTCAACGTACCTCCTGGATTAGTTGGTACTATAGTGAGGATTTTGTGAAGTCTGGCTTGAGCAGCTGTGCCCTCCACTTCCTCAAACAATTCCTTCCAGGGTGCCTCCTTTGCTTGTCTAATTGCAAGGTTGTAGTTTACAAGGGCCTCACGATATTTTGCCCACTGTCCTTTACGCCTTGCAAGGTTAAACAGTCTTCGTAACTGTTTTCTTTGCATTTCTATGTTGTTATTCCACCAAGGACACTCCTATTTGTGCACTTCTTGGTGGTTGAGCAGTTGTCCTGGTATGAGCTCACTATGGCAGAAGTTACAGCCTCTACTACTTCCTCAAACTCTACTGGACTCCTTATCGAGGTTTTAATTTCCGATAAGCTTAAGTCAAAGTCCCTCCTATATGTCTCCAGTCTGTTTTCCTAAGATTCCTATAGGCCGTGGTATGTCTGATTCCCATTTCAACATTGAATTCAATATCCATGTGGTGCAATGATGATGGCTCTAATGCCACATGCCATTGTTTGACATAGCTGCCCATCATCATGGAACCATAGGTTATGTCAATTACTTCTTCCCTTCTGCTATTCCTGAATATGGATTTGTCACCCCTGTTCAGTACCTCTCCTTTCACTTGCATGAAAGACTTTCCATTTCTCACATAATTGCATGTTCTGGAGTTTCTTTGATTTGTAGCATAAATCAGCTTACCTCTAGTGACACCGAGGACCAATACACCCCCTTTATATAAGTAGGGTTCTTGTACCAGGGCCATGTCCACTTCCTGTCTCCCTAGGCACTGGCTCAGGGCAGTGGTGGCCCCTTTACTGTGCTGCGGCACCTCAAGTCTCCATCTTGCTGCCATCATTGCCTTTGAGATCTTTGATTATCCTGTGTGAAGTATGATGAGCAAAGTAAACTCGTATGTTGCTGTATTTTTTCACAAACGTCATTAGGATATATGTTTTCACACATTACTGAGAAATATTAAGTCCTTTTTACAGGAATATATATATATATATATATATATATATATATATATATATAACTAAATAAATCACGGAATAATGTAGATAGAGAGGTACAAATTGACACACATGCTTCGAATGATATAGGGTTTTATTAGAACCAAAAAAATACGTAAGTTCAAAAAATGTCCGACAGATGGCACTTCATCTGATCAGAATAGCAATAATTAGCATAACAAAGTAAGACAAAGCAAAGATGATGTTCTTTACAGGAAATGCTCAATATGTCCATCATCATTCCTCAACAATATCTGTAGTCGAGGAATAATGTTGTGAACAGCACTCTAAAGCATGTCCGGAGTTATGGTGAGGCATTGGAGTCGGATGTTGTCTTTCAGCATCCCTAAAGATGTCGGTCGATGACGATACATTTGTGACTTCAGGTGACCACAAAGCCAATAATCGCACGGACTGAGGTCTGGGGACCTGGGAGGTTCTAATAAAACCCCCATGTCATTCCAAGCATGTGTGTCAATTTGTACCTCTCTATCTATTAAGTTTTCAAATTTATACTGACTTTTTGATCACCCTGTATATGGATTTCTTTGTACGATTTACGAAAATTAATTGAAAAACATCAGTTCTTTAACGAAATTCACAAAATTCGTTGAAGATTGTCAATTTATCAAATATTTTGCATAGAAGTTGTCATACTTTTGAAAAATAGTATGCTAGTGGTTACAAATCAGTTCGTTTACAACGTGTCTCGATAAACTCGAGTTTTGATTGAATATAAATGTCAGGTTTGTACAGTCAGTCATTAATGCTTTCGTCGAATTTAGAGTATCCATTCTTGCTTGACATCATTACCCGATGTCGATGGTAGACAGCTCACGCCGCACGCCGATCCTGAACGCGCCTTTCACGGTTGCAGATGTCATCCGGCTGCGAGTAAGGAAGGCAGGAGCCCGTGCCGCCCTCCGCACTTTGAAGTCCAGCTCGTAGTATCAGACTGCATGAAAAAACGAACAGGTGCAATCAGTTCACACTGTTAATAGTTTACTAGCCTCTAACGAATAGAATTAGTGTTTTCCGATTCACATGTCACTCGCTCGTAGTCTTTGGTATTTAATGTTTGTGGGCGTCTGTGTTATCACTACGTACTCCAGCTTAATTCCGACATACGTGGTGTATTTGAGGAGTGTTTTTTGTTCTTTTTTCAAAATTCGATATAATTTTTTTCAAAAGATTTTTAAATTGAGTTAAGTATGGTAATTGCATAATGTTGGCCTTTTACGTCAACCCATGAACCAAGTTTTAACAAAATTTGACTATTGCTGTATGAACACTCCAAATCACACGGTTTTAGCAAAACGCTATATATATTTTTATAGTTACAGTAAACGTCGACAAATGCAATTACTCTCTTCTGTCTCGGCTCCCTTTCCTCAGCAAGCAGTTAACAACAATGGTGTATACAGGTTGCTTTAAGCCAGGTTACATATTGTTGTAACAGTATTTACTGGCGGGAATAGTGTTGCAACTAGACTTTTCTCGGAACACCTGCAGGTTACTTTTAGACAAGTATTCACTTGACACTCACGTGTACGTCTACAAAGAAATACTCCAAGCGGAAGCATCATGGATATTGATTCTTGTGATTCTGAAAGCGGCATCCAGGTCAACGAATGTTCCAATGGGAGAAAACGGCGATTGAAGAAGAGCTTACATCGACCTTTAACGCAAAGCAAAATGTGGATAAAGGGATCTATCATTAAATGATATGATGTCCTGTCACTAAATGATACGACTGAAAGAATGCACAGCTGCTGAACTCTGCTATGAAGATACTTCGCACTTTCATCATCACGTCACATCATTAAGTAAAATGGATCGAGATCAGTTTCTGTCAAAATTTCTTAATATTTCTTGACCTCAGCGCAGAGTAGTGGATACCCAGAATGCAAAGAGGAAGAAAACTTTGGCACTGAAGTACACCATTAGAAAAAGGAATCGTGAAGGAAAGTCTGTTTGTGCTGCCATTTTCCAAGAAGTATCTGGCATGCCAAAGGATAGGTTGCATGAAGGTGGAAGGTTGCCAGAGGAAAGGAAAGAGGGTGACAGTACATGAAAGGAATATTGACATTAAGAAAGATATAAAAAAATATAAATTCAGGGAAAACCACCGTGGAAGGAGGAAGTCTATGAGACGTTATTTGCCTTCAGATCTCACACTCAATAAAATGTTCAAGAGATTCCGCGAGTAAAGAAAAATGTATGACTGAAACAATGCTCCTTACCAAAATACAAGCATATATTTTACAAACATTTCAATTTATCATTCGGGACACCTCATACTGATACCTGCTCCACTTGTAAGTTAGCTTTAAAGGAAATAAAGACGGAAACAAGTCTACAGAAGAAGAATGAATTACGAACTAGACATAGATTACATAAAATTCGTGCAAAGTGATTTTAAGATATAGTAAAGAAAGGTAATCCTAAAGTCATTAACATTTGCTTTGACATGCAGCAAAATCAGTCTATTCCAAAACTATCAGTCAGTGAGATTTTCAATGCTAGGCAAATGTAGTTATGCAGTCTGTGGACCATGATCCATACTAAGGAACAAAAAAGAGAAACCATCGTTTTCTACACCTCGTTGGAGACAGAATCTTCAACAGGATGTAGTGAAGTTACTTCAGCTTTGTTGGACTTTCATTCTGACTTTGATATATATTTTAAAAAAAACGTCCAAGTGATAGCACCAATACTATAAATCTATTCTCAGATTCTTGCAGCAGTTGTAGTATGACGACAATACTTTCAGAGTTTTTGAAAAATTCGTCACTTCTTCACTGTTCATAGCTCTATGCCTCCAGACCGAGTATTTGGTAGAATTGAAAAGTCTTATAGAAGAAAAGGAGGCATCTTGTCTGCTAAAGTGTTACGATATTTTAGAAGAGCATGATACTCTCAAAGTTCTAAACACAGAACAGGCAGTTAAAAATCTAGTAGTTAGTGCACAGAAAGCATTGAAATCGAAGCTACCATTCAAAATGAGCAGGCAGCTTGTCATCTCATACAAAAACGCAAAGAAAATTGTTAATGTGTCAGAAAGTGATACATACCCTGGAGATACAGTACAAGTTTACATCCTGAGACGAAAGAAACCATGCCATGCAACAGTACTAACATCCACCCTTTTATCAAAACAAAATATGGTAAGCAAAGAAAATAAGAAAGATATGTCTGTCCTGCTAACGTATCTTGAAATTCCAGATGCCGCAAAGGAGTTGTACAAAGATGTGCCAGACAAATAATGTATAGATGGAAGAGGGAAAACTTGACAATAACAATGAGATGGTAACACACAGTACTGTTTGTGTTACTTCGTACTTCATATACTACTGATAATAATGATGTAAGCTAAACAATTATGTCAAAATAGTTACCATTGCTGTTACTGTATTATGCCACCGTATTTCTACTACTATTTTTTGTATTCTCAATAAAGTAAAAAACCATAAACTAAAAAAAAGTGCTGCATTAATAACACGCATTTCACAACGATGCAGACATATAATAAACACTCCAGCACATAAAAAAGTTAGTTGTCGAAGAAATACGCGGAAGATACGTAAATGAGATCTGCAATAATTATAAGCATTTATCGACTTTTGAAAAAAAAACTGGAAAAATCACACCTTAATGTACTGTTATAAAAATTAAATTTTAATACATTTCATTGCAGCGCTTTATTAACGTCATGTCATATAAAAATTCAAATGCTCGAACATATCTATGTAGGTGAAAATAGAAAAACTTATCTATGGAAAACTGTATCTGTTGATTTTATCGAGTTTTGGAAAAACGTTCCTCAATTGCTAATGCACACTGTACCACAATTCACTGTTTATCGTGTCTATAAGCGATTCACGTGATTGCATTTCATTGCGTCAACATTCCGTTGTATTTTACTGCGCGCCGATACAGCTTGACGATTTCAAAACATTGACTGTTGCCGTTGCACTGATACAATCCGTGCCATAAAGTCTGACACTGCACACGCTTATCGACGCAACGGTATTCCTACATCAGTTTTTGTTGTTATTCCACTTATTTATAAAGTTATTTAATAATTTAATGTGTTTCCATTCACGTAAAGAGTTTGAAAGACACTCACAGAGCGTTTCCTTTCATCACTAATCACATTCATACAAAATTATTATCAGTCCACTTACAGATAGCGCTGTATTCATCGTTCATACACAGTTCATGTTTAGAATATATCAAGTAAGCACTCTACCTTTTTATGTACGTTAAGGTGGGCACTATCACGCATTAGTACCGTGTTTGTCCTATTTCATTGGTCACATTTAGTTTGCAATTGGAATACATCTTGTCAAAATTTTCAGTTGATGCATTCTTCCATTACTACTTTTTGGAATTCTTATTTGCATCAAAGAAAAGCTTCCTCTGCAGAAAGTAAGACCACTTCATCGCAATGGACAACAAGTGTCGAGTACGTTGTACAATGTTGTTTTCATTCGTACAGATTCATATCTTCGGCTCCTGCCTTTTATATGATAAAAAAGGACCCTTTTGCATGTGTTTGTTTCGTAACAGGAAGCACACACGCGAACAAAAAATGAAAAACACGCCATCTTATTAGAGTCTAAACACCACTCAAAAGCAAAAGAGGACAAAAATCGTTCCGCACTGTGTATCTACAAAGTGGTAAACATCGATCGGCATCCGCAAGTCTACGGCACATGAGACTAGTCTATGTGGTACACATATTCATAATCATAGTATGACTTCAGTATATTTTCGCCAAATATTCAAGTAATGCGTTTCTTACGTAACACATTCACATCATCACATACATACGAAAAAATTAAAGAGTAACATAATTACGTACAAAAACAAGTGGGATATTAAATTCATGAAGTGAATAATTTTGGTTTTATCACAGGCAAAAATGTTCGTTTAATCAAGGTTGTTTAAAGAGTTTGATGGACACTAATGTTACTAGCACACAAACTTTTGCCCACTTGAGAAGTGTTCATCTGCACTTGGGCAAAGTTATGCGCACTTGAAAAGTATCCCTTTGCACTTGAGATTACACTTACTAGGTACATAATAAATATAATACTTACTAGCAACAAGAGAAACTACACCCACGCTCATAAATTAAAGATAATGCCGATACATGGTGAAACAACGCTCTGGTGGGCGGTTTGCGGGTTTAAATCACCTCGGGGTATGACCATGCGGTGCATTTGACCTGCGGTCGTCGCAGGGTGGCGCTGGCTGCAGTCCACATACGCAGAGGAGTGTTGGTGCATGTTAGAGTAAGGTGCAGCGAGTAAGTGTGCAGACGTTTTCAGACGTGCTAATGGTGACCGTAACCAGACGGTGTGGCCGTGCGGTTCTAGGCGCTTCAGTCTGGAACCACGTGACCGCTACGGTGGCAGGTTCGAATCCTGCCTCGGGCATGGATGTGTGTGATGTCCTTAGGTTAGTTAGTTTTAAGTAGTTCTAAGTTCTAGGGTTCTGATGACCACAGATGTTAAGTCCCATAGTGCTCAGAGCCATTTGAACCAATGGTGACCGTTTGTTGAAAATGGCTCAAAGAACTCATATTGATGACGTTAAGAGGGGTAGAATACTAGGGCAACTGGAGGCTGGTCAAACACAGCAGGTCGTAGTACGGGCTCTCCGTGTGCCACAAAGCGTGATTTCACGAGTACGGCAACGATTCCAGCAGACAGGAAACGTGTCCAGGCGCTACAGTGCGGAACGTCATCAGTGTACAACACCACAAGAAGACCGATATCTCACCATCAGTGCCCGCAGACGGCCACAGAGTACTGCAGGTAGCCTTGCTCGGGACCTTACCGCAGCCACTGGAACAGTTGTCTCCAGACACACAGTCTACAGACGACTTAACAGACATAGTTTATTCGCCCGGGGACCTGCAAGGTGCATTCCACTGACCCCTGATCACAGGAATGCCCGTAAAGCCTTGTGTCAGGAATACAGAACATGGTCATTGGAACAGTGGTCCCAGGTTATGTTCACGGACGAGTCACAGTATAGTCTGAACAGTGATTCTCGCCGGGCTTTCATCTGGCGTGAGCCAGGAACCAGATACCAGCCCCTTAATGTACTTGAAAAGGACCTATAAGGAGGTCGTGTTTTGATGGTGTGAGGTGAGATTATGATTGGTGCACGTACACCCCTGTATGTCTTTGGCAGAGGAACTGTAACAGATCAGGTGTATCGGGACGTCGTTTTGCACCAGTATGTGCTCCTTTTCAGGGGTGCAGTGGGTCCCACCTTCCTCCTGATGGTTGATAACGCATGGCCCCACCCAGCTGCCCTCGTGGAGGAGTACCTTGAGACAGAGATATCAGGCGAATGGAGTGCCCTGCCTGTTCTCCAGACCTAAACCCCATCGACCACCTCTGGGATGCTCTCCGTCGACGTAACGCTGCATGTCGTCAAACCCCTGCGACACTTCAGGAGCACTGGTGCAAGAATCGGAGGCTATACCCCAGCAGCTGCTCGACCACCTGATCCAGAGTATGCCAACCCTTCGTGCGGCCTTTGTACCTGTGCATGGTGATCATATCCCATATTGATGTCGCGGTACGTGCGCAGGAAGCAGTGGCCTTTTGTAGCACATGTGTTTCGGGACGGTTTTCTCAACTTATCACCAATACAGTGGATTTACGGATCTGTGTCGTGTGTGTTCCCTATGTGCCTATGCTATTAGCACCAGCTCTGTGTAGTCCCACGTTGTGTGGCACCAAATTCTGCAATTATCCTTAATTTATGAGCATGAGTGTATTTACATGGAACACAGTGAAATATTGATTATTAAACAAATCGCTTTATAGCAGCTTGAGGGTAAAGTCTTCTTTTTTCTTTTTTTTTTTTTTTTACTTGTCTCGATTTGCGAGGACATAACATCCTTCCTATACACAGTAACTGCCACTTTTTGTTCTGCCTTTTGAGAAGAAAGGCTTTGCATTTTTCGTAACTCCTTCATCACTGTCTTTTTCTGAGACCACGGCACAATATACGCAGTACGACAATGGGCCTGACGTTCGTACACTTGCATGTCTTGCGTGTATCCTCGTATCGCCCCTGGTTTTTCAGAGAATACTGCCTTGTGTAATGGCGGAGTAAGGTTACTAGCTCACGCTGTTGGTCGCAGCTTAAGTAATCTGATTCTGCTGCTTTAGCCTGCGCTAAATTATTCATTTTACGTGCTTCTTCGTTATCGGCAACATGTACGGGGTGGTCCATTGATCGTGACCGGGCCAAATATCTTACGAAATAAGCGTCAGACGAAAAAACTACAACGAACGAAACTTGTCTAGCTTGAAGGTGGAAACCAGATGGCGCTATGGTTGGCCCGCTGGAAGGCGCTGCCGTAGGACAAACGGATATCAACTGCGTTTTTTTTTTAAATAGGAACCCTCATTTTTTATTACATATTCGTGTAGTGCGTAAAGAAATATGAATGTTTTAGTTGGACCACTTCTTCGCTTTGTGACAGATGGCGCTGTAATAGTCACAAACATATGGCTCACGATTTTAGACGAACAGCTGATGTTCCACTTGTCGCAGCCATCGTGGATTTTCCGTTGGCCAATAGTGCATATTATGCGGGTTTACGTTACCGCTGTTTGTGAATGATGCTTCGTCGCTAAATAGAACGCGTGCAAAAAATCTGTCATTGACCCGTAATTTCTCTTGTGCCCAGTGGCAGAACTGTACACGACGTTCAAAGTCGTCGCCATGCAATTCCTGGTGCATAGAAATATCGTACGGGTGCAATCGATGTTGATGTAGCATTCTCATCACCGACGTTTCTGAGATTCCCGATTCTCGCGCAATTTGCCTGCTACTGATGTGCGGAATAGCCGCGACAGCAGCTAAAACACCTACTTGGGCATCATCATTTGTTGCAGGTCGTGGTTGACGTTTCACATGTGGCTGAACACTTCCTGTATCCTTAAATAACGTCACTATCTGGCGAACGGCCCGGACACTTTGATGATGTCGTCCAGGATACCGAGCAGCATACGTAGCACACGCCCGTTGGGCATTCTGATCACAGTAGCCATACATCAACACGATATCGACCTTTTCCACAATTGGTAAACGGTCCATTTTAAGACAGGTAATGTATCACGAAACAAATACCGTCCGCACTGGCAGAATGTTACGTGATACCACGTACTTATACGTTTGTGACTATTACAGCGCCATCTGTCACAAAGCGAAAAAAGTGGTCCAACTAAAACATTCATATTTCTTTACATACTACACGAATATCTAATAAACATGGGGGTTCCTATTTTAAAAAACGCAGTTGATATCCGTTTGACCTATGGCAGCGCCATCTAGCGGGCCAACCATAGCGCCATCTGGTTTCCCCCTTCAAGCTAGACGAGTTTCGTTCTTTGTAGGTTTTTTCGTTTGATGCTTATTTCGCGAGATATTTGGCCCGGTCACTATCAATGGACCACCCTGTAGATATATACAGGAATTTAAATTTAGTGCACAGAGCATCAAACTATATACGTTACAAGACAGGATAACTAATATAAATACAGTGAATACATGCATGTGTGTCCTTACCTGTGATAGTTTCTCTGAATAATACTGTGTCCTTTACTTTTCTTCCTTGCAATTCATTTAAATGTCGAAGTACATGAAAAGAAAATACGTATTCATTAGTATACATACGATTGTGATGTGTTGTATGGAATTGTCTTTTAATCAGATGATGGTTACTTATTTTTATCACATATCTTCTTACAATCTTTTCAACAGTAAAAATGTTAACACAGACTTATTACACCCAACCCTTCGGTGTGCTAAGTAATTCATTATAATTATTTCCTTTTTAGCCAACTTCAGATTATCTCCGTCTGCTAAAGCGATATAACGTAGTAGTCACACAATAACTTTTCATTTCCTAAAGTTAGAACTCCAATCAACTGAAAAATCTAAGTCAATACAAGGAATACTAATAAAAATAAAAGAGTAAAGCAGATCTACCGTGCGCTCGTCCCCACAGAATGATGCTGCGTTTCATTGTGCATTCACAAATGTTCTTGTAGCGACTCCCACACCTTCTATTGGAATTACTTTATCGTGCAGATATGTTATTACACGCTAAAGCAAAACCAACACATGAACACGATCTCTTTTGGTCTCAGGGGTTGAAACTTTAGGGTTCTTATGCATTTTTGTTAATTTTTACTGCATAAAGCATATTTAGCTAAGTCTTTCTCTGTAATGGCGCCTGCGTGAAAGATAATGTACTCGATATTAGCGGCCCAGTACGACAAAATTTGCATCAGAAAAAGAAAATAATGACGGAGATGCTTTATCACTTTCGTAAATACATAAGATGAATAAGTATTCTCGATAATATCTGTGCTAGAAGAGCCATAATTACCAAAAATAGTTGTATTGACCGTAATGGCGGACAACAATAGAGTAAGATCGTACCTAATGAAAGTTATAATAGCTGCAGGAAAGGACACACTTCTCCTACAAATAAAAGACGGTTTCAATAGTAACAAATAAAATTTCGTATTCTGAAAACGATTTAGATAAATTAACAATTACTACACTTATTACAGACATCTTAATATGGAACGTAGGAAGAGGGGGTCTTCCTAGGTCAACGCTTCTACTCTTTTCCCCCACAAATGAAGATTAAGAGAGTATACACAGTTATTGTCTTCACAGATAATAAATTGTGCTTATGTCTTTGTCCTTTTGACTCGTTGCACTTAACCTGAAAAAATGTCATGCTTCTCACATATTACAGAAAAGTATTAAGTCCTTTTTACAAGTGTACTCACTGGGAAAAGTACGCCTGGTGGCAGGATAATGTGTCACTTTCCTGTGAACTGAGTGTCCAAGAGTTCCGTCATATCTTGATCCGGCAGAAGATCCGAATAGAATTTGATCCGTTAATACGCCGGAAGTGTCTACGTAGTAACAAAGGCAAATTTGTTTATTAATTTTTTTTACTTGTATGGATGAGAGTGTTACTCGATCAGTTGCTCATTCATATTGCTTGCCAGAGATTAGTGTCCGCTCGGCGCTTTACGAAACAGAGGCGAGGCGTCCACAAACGGACTGTCCGCGTATGTATCAGGCCACCAAGCGGACGCTTTAATCCCAGCCAGCGTCTCCACAAAAGGAAAACCTCTGTGCATTTCAGTGACAGCAATGTAACCTGAAAATTCAAACGTTATACGATTTCGCTTTGATCTAGATGCACTAATTCCTGGAACTGGTATTATCTGATGTAATGCTCTCTGTTGAACTCAATAACGTGTAACTTTTTCAACGAGTGGTCTCTTTCCACGTTCTAACAGCAATAATTACATAATCCTTTGCCGTAGGGAAAGTATTATTTCAATCTGTTTATTACCCTCTAGCTTGCGAAATAAATCGGTTTATTCGTGCAGGTAACATGGCAGTCTGAATGCTTCTTTACAGGTAATTACACTTTTTTTTTTTGCACACGTGCCCTGCGTTATGTTGTTTTCGTCGTCGACTGCGACGTTGTTGTTGCTGTTGTTAATGGCGTCTGCGGTTTGCCGTAGCTCCTGTAACCTGGGTCGCTATATAGCCACCACATCGCCGGCTTCGTACAACGGCGCTACATTATTCCGTGCACGAGGTCTGCCGTAATTTCATGTCGCCTGGGGCACCCACAGGAAAGCTGGACTGCGCCCTCGTCTTCCCTCTGAAACAAAAGCAAAAAGGCTCCTCGTTTGCGAAAGCACTCCTGGGAAGCCGTAACGAGTGAAGCTATACCAAGAGGCCGGTTGGTTTCACCGCATTTTAAACTATGGAAACGCCTCAAAGTGTCCAAACACAATCTTAACAACATTATTATTCTAGTTCATTTAGTACCTAATACATTGTTCTTGTTTTGATATGTACACTTATAAAGCGACTTACTTCTTTTGCAGGAAGTTATACAGAATGTAAATTTTAAGTTGACAAATCAGAATAACTCGAAAAATAAGCTTCACACGGAAAAATGTGTAGAATCCAAAGTTGATTATTTTCGAGGGGGATATCTGCTGTTGCTAAAATTAGCTCTTCACCCCAGCCCCTGGGGGTGGAGCGGGAAACACCTTTAAAATTTCAAATGGGAACCACCTTTTTTATTGCAGAATCAGATTCTACATAAAAAACTACGTACATTTTGGCTTAAACATTTTTATTTTATTTTATTTTTATTTTATTTATTTTTTTTTTTTTTTTGTTCTTGGTACTTGGTGCTGTAATTCAAGAAAATCTACTCATTTTTGCATGGAAAACGGTTACGGATAAATTAAAAAAACTTATGTACTTCGTAAATTTTGATTCGCTAAAACTAAAACTCTCCCTCTCTCCCCACAGGGTGGGGTCTAAGAGAGAGGCATTAGAGTTTTACAAATGTTGACTCATCCGAGTTTGAAGAAAAAATTAATATTTGGGTCAGCATTTGTAAAACTCTAATTCCTCTCTCTCACACCCCATCCTATGGGCAGAGAGGGAGAGTCTCAGTTTTAGCGAATCAAAATTTACGAAGTAAATAAGTATTTTTTGTTGTGGACTGACAAGACAGCCAGTCCACAGTGACGGGTAACCGAAAGGCACGCGCTTAAACTCACGCAGGATGGCGTGAGGTCTGAAACAGGATACGTAATGAATGCTATAAAGAAAAGTACGTAGCTGCTGGAATACTTAACTTTAATCCATCCTTGTTGTACATCGCTCTTGACGATACAAGTGAGACTCTGTAGATACATGCAATGTAATGCTAATGGCGCCTTGCTAGGTCGTAGCCATTGACTTAGCTGAAGGCTATTCTAACTATCTGCTCTGCAAATGAGCGAGGCTTCGACAGTGTGCATCACTAGCCACGTCGTCCGTACAACTGGGGCGAGTGCTAGTAAGTCTCTCGAGACCCGCCGCGTGGTGGCGCTCGGTCTGCGATCACTGACAGTGGCGACACGCGGGTCCGACATGTACTAATGGACCGCGGCCGATTTAAAGCTACCACCTAGCAAGTGTGGTGTCTGGCGGTGACACCACATTCCTCCCCCGCAAATCGGCGAACGGTCGTTTGATAAGGCTTCCGCCCGCCGTGGGGAGGATTCCATGTTGGCGTATGCGATGAGGTGGGGAGCCTAACAACAGGCGAGGCTGTGCCACCCGCACCCGGCCATTCGGTCCGAGGGGAGCTAGGAAACGCCTGAAAACCTAGTCCAGGGTGCACGTCAACATGCGGTGTATGCGCCCGTAAACAGACAGGACGGGCCGAAGGGTCGTCAATCGCGTCGGGGTACCCGACGCGCGATGACGTCATGTGGTCCAGAGCGGGCAAGAGCTCCATGTCGGAGGACTGCTGGTCACGGGAAGCGATGGGCGGCGCGTGATCCAGGGAGGCGCTTGGCCGCTGCAGCGACGCGTCCACTGCGGGCGGCGGCGGCGGCGGCGGCGGCGGCGGCGCGTCGCCATGGGGCAAAATGGAAGGCAGCGTCGGTAACACCTGGGGATGAGGCGAGCCAGTAGATGGGTCCCAAGGGCGCTGACCGGACGGCACCGTCGCTGAAAGCAGACGGGGAGCGGCAGAACCCGTGCGACGCCAGAGGCGCAGCTGATTGAGATGCCGACGCACCTCACCAGAGGCCCCCAAAACCAAATACATCGCGCGGCCGAGGCAGCGAAGAATGCGTCCTGCGAGCCAACGCCGTGAACCGCGATAGTTGCGATAGTATACAAGGTCGCCAGGAGCAAAAGCAGGAGTCTGCCACTGCACAGGAACCTGATGCGGCGGATGCAGCAAAGACATCAAGGTTCGATGAGGACGACCATGGAGCAACTCAGCCGGCGAGCGACCATCTCGGGGCTGAGAGTGATACGAAGACAAAAAGAGCAACAACGCGTCCTCCCGAGAATGCGACTCTTTCAGCTTCAACATCTGTGACTTGAAAGTCCGGACCAATCGTTCAGCGGCACCGTTTGACTGAGGCGAAAACGGCGCGGATGTCAGATGTTGAATACCATTAGCCTTGCAGAATGACTGAAATTCTGCGGACATGAATTGTGGGCCATTGTCGGAAACAATAGTCTGTGGAAGACCTTCAATGCAAAAGATAGCAGACAACGCTTGGATGGTGGCAGATTACGTCGTAGAAGACATCCGGACAACAAAAGGAAAATTACTGAAAGAATCGACCACAACCAACCATCGAGCATTCCAGAACGGACCAGCAAAATCGATGTGCAAGCGTTGCCAATGGGAAATGGCTTTCGGCCATGCAAAGAATTTCCGCGGCGGTGCGGATTGTTGTTCGGCACACGCCATGCAAGAAGATCACATATTCGTAATCGCAGCATCGATTCCTAACCAAGTACAGTGCTGACGAGCAAGTTGTTTCGTTCGCATTATACCCCAATGTCCTTGGTGGAGAAGCCGTAAGACAGCGGACTGTAACGAACGTGGGACCACGACTCTGGACTGATCATTATCAGAACGCAACAGCAAAACACCACGTCGTACAAAAAGTCTCTCCTTGTGAGCAAAAAATCGGCGAACCAACGGATCCTCGATCCGCGACTTTGACAAGGGCCATTGCGTAGCAACAAAACGCAAAACTGTAGCAAGGACAGGGTCAGCAGCTGTGGCTGTAGCTACACGACGAAAATCAATCGGAAACGATTCGACCACGTCATCGGTTTCCGAATCAATGAACATGCAAGCAAGTTCGGAACAATCGAATGCTCTATCCTCAGCAACAGGCAAACGGGACAACGCATCGGCATTTCCGTGCTTAGCAGTGGACCGATACAAGATATCGTAGCGGTACTGCGAGAGGAAAATAGACCAGCGAATAAATTTCTGCGCTGTACGTGGAGGTACAGGCTTGTTCGGATGAAAAAGCGATGTCAAAGGTTTGCGGTCTGTGATGATGGTAAAGGGACGACCATACAAGAAATCATGAAACTTTGTAACACCAAACACAAGAGCCAAAGCTTCTTTCTCGATCAGTGAATAATTTCTTTGCGCGGACGAGAGCAATTTGGACGTAAAGGCAATAGGGCGATCATGCGAGCCATCTTTGTGCGCAAGCACAGCACCGATCCCGATATCCGATGCATCTACCATCAACAAAAGGGGTTTCTGGGGATCGAATAGCGTAAGGCAAGTATTTGAAAGCAACGCTGATTTCAACTGGCGAAAGGCGCGTTCGCATTCCGTCGTCCAGATGAACGGAACAGCTTTACGGCATAAGCGATGAAGTGGAGCTGAAATGGAAGAGGCATTGCGCAGAAAGCGATGATAGTAATTTATTTTACCCAGCACACTCTGTAGCTGCTTCAAATTCTGCGGCGAAGGCAAGTCTTGTATGGCACGGAGGTGCTCTGGACTGGGGTATATGCCTTGGGCATTGATTACATGTCCCAAATATCGTAAGTCACGTGCAAAAAACACACATTTGTCCTTCTGCAAGCGAAGACCATTTTGTCGCAAGACCTGAAATAATGTCCGGAGGTTTGCTAAATGTTCGTCTTCTGTCTTTCCGGAGATCACAATATCGTCCAGATAGTTTGCTGCAGTAGGGACCGACGCACAAATAGTTTGTAGATATTGCTGAAACAATGCGGGGGCAGATGCGCACCCGAATGGCAGTCTTTTGAAGCGATACAACCCAAGATGCGTGTTAACCACCAAAACGCGCTGGGATTCTTCGTCCACCGGTATTTGCGAGTACGCATCTGCTAGGTCCAACTTAGAAAAATATTTACCCGGACACACTTTTGTCAAAAAGATCTTCCGGGCGGGGTAAAGGATAAGTGGCAATCACTAGTTGTGGATTCACTGTTGCCTTGAAGTCCACGCAAAGTCTCAATTTTCCTGAGGGTTTTGGCAAAATTACTAAGGGTGAGGCCCAGAGAGAAGCCTGCACACGTTCAATTACACCTTGTGATTCTAAATCGTGTAATGTTCTTGCAACCTCATCACGCAATGCGTGGGGAACATTGCGCGCTCTGAAAAATTTCGGTTGCGTGTTTACCTTCAGTTCCAAATGTGCTTTATAGTTCTTGGCGCAACCAAGGCCCGGTGCAAAAATGTCTGCAAATTCTTCACATAGACGAGAAACACTGGCTAAAGGCACAGTCTGGTTCACTGATAGGACCTGATTCACTATAGACAAGTTAAACAACTGAAATAAATATAAACCAAACAAGTTCACTGCAGTAGAAGAACGAAGAGCGTAAAATGACACAAGTTTTGTTTGTCCCTTGTATGTTGCCAGAAGGCTGCACTGTCCTAACACAGGGATCGTGTGACCTGAATATGTAGTTAGCTGAACATTTGCGGCACGCAACGGAGGAGTGCCCAGTTGGTTGTACGTGTCTTTATTGATCAGAGAAACCGCAGCTCCGGTATCGAGCTAGAATGGGATCACGTTGCCATTAATGTCCGAGTCTACAAAAAGTTTATTGTCCTGCTGACGATAAGAGCGACTGTCTCGTGCAACGTGAACAGACACTGGTACAGAATCACTTGCTAATTGACGTGATTTCCGGCGACGTCGACGCACACATTTTGTGGGACGAACACAGTCACTATTTGAAAGAGTGGCACTGGGCGGAGTGGAATTAACTACATGAATGTCCATGTGCGAAGGTTCACGAGCCTGAGTATTTTTGGTTCGATTCCGGCGCGAAGCAAACGGCCTGGAATCGTTGTGAGTGTCCAATCTGAGCTTTTTCTGGCAAACACTCTGAACATGTCCTTTTTTATTACAGAAAAAGCAAATAGCTTGGCGTGATGGGCAATTCTCACGCGAATGTCTAGTAGCACACCGCGGGCATGATATCACTGCATTTGCATGCTGGCGCGAGACACGTGGCTGCGCGGACGTGCGCGAGGGCTGTTTACAGTTCCGCGCAGCTCGCCCGGCGGGCCGGTTAATGTGACACACAGCTGGCGAAGGTTCAAATGATTCCTGAGCAAAGTCAAGTGTGTCTTGCCTATCCAAGATGTCTATCACTTGTTGAAGGGAGGGATTGACTAGTGTCAAAATTTGCTCCCGTATACGAACATCAGAAACGTTCTGTGCAATTGCATCACGCACCATAGTATCTGAATAAGGGAGTCCACATTCACACTCAAAAGCACAATCCCTGGTAAGGCCTTGCAAAGTGGCAACCCACTCCCGATTAGTTTGACCGGCCATACGTTTTGTACGAAAGAAAGTATACCTTTTTGCAACTACATTGACTGATTCCTTGAAATGTGCATCTAATGCAGACAAAATTTCTTCGTAGGACAGAGTTGCTACGTCGCGTCGGGGAAATAATTTCACTATCACACGGTACGTTTGCACCCCTACACACGCCAATAAATGAGGCTGCCGCTCGTTACCTTGAATTCTGTAGGCGGCGAGATGAAATCCAAACTGGCGTGACCACTCCGTCCAGGTTTCCACCTCCGCATCGTAGTGCCGAAACGGGGATGCAACAGCATGTTGTGGCTGCGGTAGCGGTGAAGCGGCGGCTGCCGCATCGGTTTGCATTGCACGTTGACCCTGGACGAGCTGTCCAAGGGCATCCAATAACGCCTGCGTCTGCTGATTCTGCAAGCGATAAAATTCGGATAGTACATCTGAAGATTGTGGCGAAGCCATGACACAAATAAATTAGAGCAATACGAACGCGAAATCCTCTTTTAAGCCTCGTCGCCAAATATGTTGTGGACTGACAAGACAGCCAGTCCACAGTGACGGGTAACCGAAAGGCACGCGCTTAAACTCACGCAGGATGGCGTGAGGTCTGAAACAGGATACGTAATGAATGCTATAAAGAAAAGTACGTAGCTGCTGGAATACTTAACTTTAATCCATCCTTGTTGTACATCGCTCTTGACGATACAAGTGAGACTCTGTAGATACATGCAATGTAATGCTAATGGCGCCTTGCTAGGTCGTAGCCATTGACTTAGCTGAAGGCTATTCTATCTGCTCTGCAAATGAGCGAGGCTTCGTCAGTGTGCATCGCTAGCTAAGTCGTCCGTACAACTGGGGCGAGTGCTAGTAAGTCTCTCGAGACCTGCCGTGTGGTGGCGCTCGGTCTGCGATCACTGACAGTGGCGACACGCGGGTCCGACATGTACTAATGGACCGCGGCCGATTTAAAGCTACCACCTAGCAAGTGTGGTGTCTGGCAGTGACACCACGTTTTTTATTCATCCGTAACCATTTTCCACCCAAAAATGAGAACATGGATTTTCTTGAATTACAACGCCAACTACCAAGAATCAAAAGAAATCTTTAAGACAAAATGCACGTCGTTTTTTATGTAGAATCTGATTCTGCAATAAAAAATGTGGATTACCATTTGAAATTTTTAAGTTGTCTCCCGCCTCACCCCCATGAGCTGGGGTGGCGGGCTAATTTTAGCACCAGCAGATGTCCCCCTCGAAGACAATCTGCTTGGGATTCTACACATTTTTTCGTGTGTACCTTACTTTCCGAGTTATTCTGCTTTGTCAACATAAAATTTACCCCTGTGTAATAATGAATCATACATTTCATCTTACGTGCAGTACCATATTGTGGGATATTTTACAATACAACTTTATGCTCTGTACGATGCAATTTAAAACATGTTAATTTGCAAAGTGCTACTTCATGTTAGCTGCACAGGTAGCTTATGTCTTTGAACAATACTTTTACAGTTATTTTCTTGCACACTGCACATGTTTCGTTTCTTCTTCTCCCTCATTTCTCTTAATCTTTTCAAGGAAATGGTTTCCGATTGTCTGTGTGGAGACTCCTGAGGTATGGAATCTTGGTTCAAGAATTCGACTTTCTGAAAGATTTCCACAGATGTGACACCGTTATATTCCGAGAAACCAAATGTTATTTCCTCGTTGGTTGGTTGATCCGAGGGGAGGGGACCAAACAGCGAGGTCATCAGGTGTTATGATTGGGGAAGGATGGGGAAGGAAGTCGGCCGTGGCCTTTCAAAGGCGTCATCCCGGCATTTCCCTGAAGCTATAAAGGGAAATCACGGAAAACCTAAATCAGAATGGCCGGACGCGGGTTTGAACCGTCGTCCTCCCGAATGCGAGTGCAGTGTGCTAACCAATACGCCACCTCGCTCGGTATTTCCTTGTTGCTAATGATAAGTAGGTGAAAGGTGACCAAAGGAATTCGTCGACGTAGGAATCTGGACAGACAGGCAAAAGATTTGTTGACACAAGTGCACTGTAAAGAAATGTATTTACTCGTCTTATTGCTGGATAACCGCTACACTGTTGACAACTTGTGACAGCCATGGCTAGCTGTAAGAACAGCTCTGACATGGGCGTGCGTCAATGTACAGTCTTAGACGAAAAAACTGACCGCCGGCCGGCCGCCACAGAGACTAAGTCCGAGTCGTCCACTTACGGTGGCCAATAAAACCGACCGCCCCTGACAACGCCAAGTCCGGCCATGTGCACAATCTGGGAACACTGTAAGATGGGGAAGCGTCAGGAGGAGGTGTTGTCTACTTCCAAGATGTTGTGATGTCTGAGCCCGTGGTCTAGCAATCCTAAGGGCCCGGGCTCGATTCCCGGCTGGGTCGGAGATTTTCTCTGCTCAGGGACTGGTGTTGTGTTGTCCTAATCATCATCATTTCATCCCCATCGATGCGAAAGTCACCGAAGTGGCATCAAATCGAAAGACTTTCACCCGGCGAGCGGTTTGCCCGACGGGAGGCCCTAGCCACACGACATTTACATTTTAGTCACCACGGTAGCTCAGCGTGTTCGGTCAGAGGGCTGCTCGCCCTCTGTAATAAAAAACTGAGTACAGGAATAAACGATCAACTTGAACGGATGTCTTGTGACGTCCGCCCATCAAACGCAACGAACGAAATCGAACAAAATGAAAAAAAGAAAAAAAGAAAAAAGGGAAAATGTGGTAATCGTCGTGCATTCTTAACTTAAAATCGCCTGTTCGCCTTCTATCGAATCTCTTTTTCTTTACCACATTTCAGCCTTCGTCTAAACTTATGAGTCTGATTGAATAGCGAAGATGATTCGCTTCACATTCTACCCACCAGTAATAACAAGTACTTCCAAAAACAATTCCGTAGGACAGCTCGTGGCTACGTCGCGATTACAACAGCTTAGCCTCGAACATTTCCTCGCGCTGCAGCGGCTACCGGCCACCGGCCAGACGCCACCCGCCACCTGAAATCGGGCGCCGCCCTGGTGAACGTGGCGCGACGCTGTCAGTGTATGGCTCTGAGCACTATGGGACTTAACATCCATGGTCATCAGTCCCCTAGAACTTAGAACTACTTAAACCTAACTAACCTAAGGACATCATACAACACCCAGTCATCACGTGTCAACTGTCACTTTCGAAGTTGAAGTTCTAGTTATCATCTTGCAGTTAATCATTGGATTTTGCATACTTGAAAATCATGAACTACGGTTAAGCGCTGTAAAATTGGGTCGCAAGTGAAAAAAGGTGTAACTTCTGTAACGCAATATTTACTTTTCATAGCGTCACCTTGCGCGTCGAGCGAGCAGGTCGTAGTTAACTTCCGCCTGTGCTGCAGGGCCGGAGTCACATCGTAGTTGCGCAGCTGAGTTTGTTGTCGTTTTCTCTTGGTGGCGACGTTTTCTGCCCGCGCCAAGGTGTCTGTCGAGTCTCCCAAGTCTGTTCCTAGTCGAGCTACTGTTCGTTCCAGTTTTGACAAGAGTACTCGTCGTGTACAACCCGGCTCCTCAGAAATTCACGATGAGTTAGCTGATGTTATCCGTGTTACACCTGATCAGGTAGATAATGGTTACTTTGATTCTGATTTGTATGCATTCTTTGTGAAGTTTTATGATTCCATCCAACTAGAACGGCTTGCCTCTCGGGTTGTTTCTAAAGTGTTGTTTACACATCGAGATTGTTCCGTTGGCCAAGTCCTCCTTGAAAATGCGGCACTAGTGTATACTCCGGTTAGAGTTTATAACCTTCCTCCTGAAGTGGACGATTCATTTCTTAAAACAGTGCTGCTTCCGTCTGGAGTAATACGGCATACCCGATGGGAACGCTGATCAACCCATCGCTTCCAGTGTTATAATGGTATCCGGACTTTGGACATGTGCGTAGAAAGAATATTCCTTCACACTTAACGGTTTGTGGTTACCGGATCCATGTTACGTATGAAGGCCAAGAAGGAACATGTTTTCTCTGTAACGAAAGCGGTCATTTCAAAATGGTTCAGATGACTCTAAGCACTATCATCTGAGGTCATCAGTCCCCTAGTCTTGGAACTACTTAAACTTAACTAACCTAAGGAAATCACACACATCCATGCCCGAGGCAGGATTCGAACCTGCGACCGCAGCAGCAGCGCGGTTCCGGACTGAAGAGCCTAGAACCGCTCGGCCACAACGGCCGGCGCGGTCATCTGAGATGCGATTGTCCGCGCCGTACTACTGTTCTGACGTCGTCTTATCAAAGACATCTTCCTTTAACATTAACAGCATAGAGTCTTCGCAGTCTGCTGTCAGTCAATCTCCAGCTTTAATCAATGTTGGGGCAATATCACCCCCTACTCCTCGCAAGTTTCCACCGTTACCGGCGCGCCCCAGTGCGGCCTCTGACCACGAGGGGACGACGGCTCCTGCAGCGCAAGACAAACGCCGGCGGACTGAGGACGGTGCAGATTTCGAGGACGTCCCTCTCCACTCTCGTTCTTCTAATACGGCGTTGACAGAGGGTGCATCTTCTGGTGGTATTGAGTTGTCTACTGACGTTAATTGTGATTCCAGTACTACCAGAGATGATGTGGCTGCTTCTGTTGTGTTAAAATGTGTGATTGTATCTGCGTCCCCCACTTCGCTCGTCGACGCGACGGTTCCCGTGAGTTCAGATGTCCTCGCAGAGATATTGCCTGCTGGCCAGTCCTTACAGAGTTCCAGTGAAATACCATCCCCCCTCCACGCCAAGACGTTGGAGCAACTGGATTCTACGGGTTCTCATCCTGATGATCAGGTGATGCAATCCGACACCGGCACTGCATTACCTGTCTCTTTTGTACCTGATGTTGCTGTAAGTCGTTCTGCTTTGTGCTCCCCGATCTCTGATGAGTGCTCTGGAGATGGCTGCTCTATCACGTCGGAGCTTGACACGCCAACAACCCTTCCACATCAAGAGTGCATGTTTCCACAGAGTGGTGTGAAACAGCGTTTCCAACCTGCACGTGAAGCGGCGCGTTGTAAAAAGAGAACCGAGGACTCCTCGGCTTCCGGCGGGGAGGATTAGAATTATACCTTCTTACCACCGCCTTCGGACTTTGAGGAGAGACGGACGTGATCAGTGCATTTTCCTTAGTGTTATTTCATTGACCTTACATGTGTTAACGGATGCAAGTATATACATTTCTAGCCCTCAATGTTAATAGGATATGTCCCCATTTACGGCTTGCTGCGTTACCCCAGTTTATTTACGATTCCAAAGCTGATATCGTGTGTTTACAAGAGGTATTATTTGATGTATTTTAAACATAGCTGCACAACAGCAACGGTTCCACATAATAAAATTATAAACAGCCGACCAGTTGCAATGGATAAAGAATTCTTTACCTAGGTTTCAACAAATTTAAATTTGTCTTCATCAGAAGGTGGCAATTTTACATTAGTATGGACTGATGTATCATCGCCGTTTTTACAAACGTCTGCGTAGATCCATTTGTCAAAATTAAAATATATCCCTAGAAATAGGGTTTGTCACGTAAATATAAATTATATTTATACACTCCTGGAAATTGAAATAAGAACACCGTGAATTCATTGTCCCAGGAAGGGGAAACTTTATTGACACATTCCTGGGGTCAGATACATCACATGATCACACTGACAGAACCACAGGCACATAGACACAGGCAACAGAGCATGCACAATGTCGGCACTAGTACAGTGTATATCCACCTTTCGCAGCAATGCAGGCTGCTATTCTCCCATGGAGACGATCGTAGAGATGCTGGATGTAGTCCTGTGGAACGGCTTGCCATGCCATTTCCACCTGGCGCCTCAGTTGGACCAGCGTTCGTGCTGGACGTGCAGATCGCTTGAGACGACGCTTCATCCAGTCCCAAACATGCTCAATGGGGGACAGATCCGGAGATCTTGCTGGCCAGGGTAGTTGACTTACACCTTCTAGAGCACGTTGGGTGGCACGGGATACACGCGGACGTGCATTGTCCTGTTGGAACAGCAAGTTCCCTTGCCGGTCTAGGAATGGTAGAACGATGGCTTCGATGACGGTTTGGATGTACCGTGCACTATTCAGTGTCCGCTCGACGATCACCAGTGGTGTACGGCCAGTGTAGGAGATCGCTCCCCACACCATGATGCCAGGTGTTGGCCCTGTGTGCCTCGGTCGTATGCAGTCCTGATTGTGGCGCTCACCTGCACGGCGCCAAACACGCATACGACCATCATTGGCACCAAGGCAGAAGCGACTCTCATCGCTGAAGACAACACGTCTCCATTCGTCCTTCCATTCACGCCTGTCGCGACACCACTGGAGGCGGGCTGCACGATGTTGGGGCGTGAGCGGAAGACGGCCTAACGGTGTGCGGGACCGTAGCCCAGCTTCATGGAGACGGTTGCGAATGGTCCTCGCCGATACCCCAGGAACAACAGTGTCCCTAATTTGCTGGGAAGTGGCGGTGCGGTCCCCTACGGCACTGCGTAGGATCCTACGGTCTTGGCGTGCATCCGTGCGTCGCTGCGGTCCGGTCCCAGGTCGACGGGCACGTGCACCTTCCGCCGACCACTGGCGACAACATCGATGTACTGTGGAGACCTCACGCCCCACGTGTTGAGCAATTCGGCGGTATGTCCACCCGGCCTCCCGCATGCCCACTATACACCCCCGCTCAAAGTCCGTCAACTGCAAATACGGTTCACGTCCACGCTGTCGCGGCATGCTACCAGTGTTAAAGACTGCGATGGAGCTCCGTATGCCACGGCAAACTGGCTGACACTGACGGCGGCGGTGCACAAATGCTGCGCAGCTAGCGCCATTCGACGGCCAACACCGCGGTTCCTGGTGTGTCCGCTGTGCCGTGCGTGTGATCATTGCTTGTACAGCCCTCTCGCAGTGTCCGGAGCAAGTATGGTGGGTCTGACACACCGGTGTCAATGTGTTCTTTTTTCCATTTCCAGGAGTGTATTTATATTTTAATTTATATTTATATTTACGTGACAAACCCTATTTCTAGGGCTATATTTTAATTTTGACAAATGGATCTACGCAGACGTTTGTAAAAACGGCGAAATAGGGTTTGTCACGTAAATATAAATTATATTTATATTTATATTTTATATTTATATTTATATTTACTTGACAAACCCTATTTCTAGGGCTATATTTTAATTTTGACAAATGGATCTACGCAGACGTTTGTAAAAACGGCGATGATACATAAATTATATTTATATTTATATTTACGTGACAAACCCTATTTCTAGGGCTATATTTTAATTTTGACAAATGGATCTACGCAGACGTTTGTAAAAACGGCGATGATACATCAGTCCATACTAATGTAAAATTGCCACCTTCTGAAGAAGGTATATTTATATTTACGTGACCAAACCCTATTTCTAGGGCTATATTTTAATTTTGACAAATGGATCTATGCAGACGTTTGTAAAACGGCGATGATACATCAGTCCATACTAATGTAAAATTGCCACCTTCTGAAGAAGACAAATTTAAATTTGTTGAAACCTAGGTAAAGAATTCTTTATCCATTGCAACTGGTCGGCTGTTTATAATTTTATTATTTGATGTGTTTTGTCTTCCTGGATACTCTATGTTTTTCAATGTCGCAGCTGTATGGCTTTGCTTTATCGAGATGGAATCCTGTTGACAGACTTCGAAACGCTAGATGATTGTCGCGGTATAGGCCTTTTTATGACCTCACCTTAATTTTTCTTTACGTCTGGAACCGGTCGTTCATCCGTCCGCGCGCGGTTTTATAAGGAAGAAGTTGTTCATTTACTCCAACGGCTCCTGCTCAAGTTTTTGTTAGGGGGGTCGATTTTAACTATGTATTATGTCGTGTAGATCAGACCCCCCGTTATACATATTGTCGTGAACTTAATGATATGGTGATGCTTGGCTTTGCAGATATCCTACACTGGTGCGGTTTACGTTTTGCTTCCTGTAGCCGATTGGACTGCTTTTATTTATCTGTCCCCATATGTAGTCAGCTTCTATCGATTGATGTAATTCCTGCCAGCTTCACTGATCACTCTGTTGTTTCAATGACTTTTAACCACGTCCCGCAGCGGGTCCATCTTTCGCGCGCCCGTTATGGAAGCTGAACACTCTTCATCTCACGGACCCCTTTCTGGAAGACATCATCGCAGACGTATGGCGGCGGACAACCCAGTCCCGGGCCCGTTATCCCTCAATTCTAGAATGGTAGGTTACCTTTGCTAAACCTCGGAGTCGAAATACACTCAAGCATTTTAGCGCTGAAAAAGCGGCTGAAATAAGGCGAGCTAGGGAATTTTATTATGCTGTCCTTCGCGATCTTTATGATAATGCTCTTGATGCCCTCTTGAGAGTCGTAGACGTCCACCGTGTGAAGGTAAAACTTCTACAACTGAAACGTAGGCAATTGGATGGTATCCGATTGCGTTCCCAGCCTCGTTCAATCGTAAAGGATGAGTAGGCCTCTCTCGATCATCTACTTCGACTTTACAAGCGATCTCAAAGTACGTACTTACTGCCATTCCTTCTCTAGATGGGCGCGAGTGGTCCTCCCAATCTGATATCATGCGTGAACTTTACCAGTACTTTTCCGAGCTTTAGGCTGACGTGGGTTCAGAAGGTCCACCGTCTGTTGAATTTACCTCCCTCCTTGATAGTGTTGTTACGCTAGCTCTCCAGGAAGAGTTTTTCTCTGTATTCCATCGCGATGATATACTTGATTTTGTGGCTAGTTCTCCCACCCACAAATTGCCTGGCTTCGATGGCCTTCCCAAAGAATTTTATATTCGATTTTGGCCCCTGATAGGAGATACGATAACTTCTACGGTGAATAAAGTATTCCAAGGAGGCCTAATCCCGCCCAGCTTTAAGGTTGCTAAAATTGTCCTGATCCCCAAAACGACGGGACGTTTGCGTGTGGATCAGGTCTGCCCGATAACCCTCTTCAACTATGATTATAAAATAGTGGCGCGAACGGTAAATAGCCAACTATCGGTGTTGTTGGTTACCATCATCGCGAGCCGTCAAAGTTGTCTTCCAGTTCGTACTCTCCTGACTCCAATTGCCGAATGTCGTGATCTAATTTCGATTGCTTCACCATTCCCGTGCCAGGTGCTTTGCTTTCCATTGATTTTCACCAAGAGTTCGACCGAGTTCATTATGGATTTCTTACGCAAGTATTGACGACTGTTGGTTTTAACGAAGCTGCACGACGGCTGTTTAGCTCTCTAATCACTGGTATTCGGGGATCCATTCACGTAAATGGCCGTCTTACTTTCCCCATCGCAGTGTGTCAGGGCTTCATTCAAGGGAGTCCATTATCTATGTCGCTCTACGTGCTTTTTCTGGAAGCCTTATTGCGATCTAAAGCTGTTCGTTTGGGTGGCTGGTCGCTCTTGGGAGAAAGGTTTATCGTTCGTGCATATGCTGATGACGTGATGATTCTTCTACGTACCCCTGATGATATACCACTGCTGAAGGAAGCTTTGGATGCTTTCTGTCGTCTTACGGGAGCGCGGGTTAATGACCGGAAATGTCGCTTACTCAGTTCGCGAGGATTTGACGCTTTGAAATTCCATTGGCTTTGAAGGTCACCCTATATCGTCAGTTAGGTGTTATAATTGGCAGTTGTCCGCTAAATACGGCTACGTTAAAATGGAAGTCTGTCACGGATAAGATTCAGGGAGCAATCATTGAACACGAGCGTCGCTCCCTCTCACTTCTTCATAAGGTCCGATCCATGGAAACTGATGAGACATGCTTCATACGATAACTATCAATTGCTATGGCGCCTTGCTAGGTCGTAGCCATTGACTTAGCTGAAGGCTATTCTAACTATCTTCTCTGCAAATAAACGAGGCTTCGTCAGTGTTGCATCGCTAGCTAAGTCGTCCGTACAACTGGGGCGAGTGCTAGTAAGTCTCTCGAGACCTGCCGCGTGGTGGCGCTCGGTCTGCGATCACTGACAGTGGCGACACGCGGGTCCGACATGTACTAATGGACCGCGGCCGATTTAAAGGTACCACCTAGCAAGTGTGGTGTCTGGCGGTGACACCACAGAAACGTATGTATTAAGTAAGGCTTATTTTATTGCACAAATCTTTCCACTTCCTGTGATGATGTACCGCAAGTTGCAAAGTCTAACTGGCAGGTTTATCTGGCGCAACTCTATATTTCGTGTGCGTTATGGGGTAATGGCACACCCCCATCTGCTGGGAGGGTTGGGCACAGTCAGAAATGTTTTCCCACCATTTACCCCCAACATCTAAGGTTACATCACGAAACGGATGACAGTGCTCTCTGGTGGTGGTACTGAGTACTAGGTCCAGACCTTGTGGTGAAGACATGGTGAAGACACTGTTTGACACCATCTTGGATAAGGGTACTTGTGTTATCACCTGACGTCATGTCCACCATCTTTGACGATGGTGCCCTCTGGTGGTAGTGCTATGTACTATGTCAGTTGGATTGCGAACCTTGTGGTGAACACACTGGGTGGTGGTGGTGCTGCCTATAATTGTTTAAATAAAGACTGGTGCATGATTTCAACAGTTGACGATTAGCAAGCATGTTTGCAGAGTCTTTTAGATGGATTACTATTTTCACAAATTATGAGTCATTTGACTCTGTGGACGTAAATGTATTGCATTATTTACGAGTGGTTAGCATGTCTGTAGGCTGTGCAATGTGTTATTTTTGACAGTTTACAATTAGCAGGCACGCGTGTAGAGCATTATACTGATTTATGTCAGAGTAGTTTGCAGGTCTCTGTATGCTGTGGGGCATGTCCGAGCGTGTGTCCTGTATCACTGTGATAAATATACTCCATCCCTAAATAAATTGCTCCAAAATAAATAAAGTACACTCCTTCCTCTCTTCAACAGCCTAGTAAGTCTGAGTCCTTTTCCCACCACCCCCTAGGAAGAGGTGGCAGGTGGGTGAATTAGGTTCGTGGAGATGAGCTTTGATTCCCGCAATTTTCTTAGGTTGGTAGCAAAACCCCAAGTGACCCTTCTTTACTGCCAAAATTCAAACTTGGCCCAAGTTCCTAGAAGGAGGTGGCGGTCGGGTGACTGAGGTTAGTCCAGTGTCCTTTCTTCCGCGCCTTTTTCTTAGCTTAGTAGAGATACACAAATTCACCTTTCTTTACCACCAAAATTCAAACTTGGCGCCAGCTTACTTAGGTAAGTAGGGGTAGCCCAAATGAAGTATCTTCCCGCGATTTTCTTAAGTTAGTAGAGAAAACTGTGGTATGATGCATTATCCTGATGGAATTTGAACTTCCCACCGTTTCTCTGGGGGAGGGGGTCATGGCACTTTCCCGCCAAAAGCCGCCATCTTGGATAACAGTACTTGCGTCATCATCTTACGTCATGGTCGCCATCTTGGATGGCGTCATGCGATGATGCCAAGTTTACATGCCGCCATCTTGGATGACATCTAAGCCTCCATCTTGGATACATCTAGCAACAATACTAACGGTGCTCATATGCAGGTTGCCCCAATACTCATAACAAGTTGTGCACTCAAATTTTCCAATATAATTTTAAGCTTTTAAAATCACAAAATTTAAATTAACACATGATGAAACAAGAAAACTAGTCAAATAACACAGGTTTCATTAAAAACCCTGGTTACTGTTTGACAATTGCTCCATAGTGAACCATATTACAAAGTATTAAGTTCGTGTATAAGTTCTTAGCGGTTTTGTTGCTTACATTAGTATCCCAATTGCTGTGAGTTTATTTATTGACTGTCATTCTTTACTTGTAGTTCACTTTCGTTATTTGAGTTTACATATTGACATTTTGTCCTTTGAAGATAGGGAGTGAAACTTTAGATGCTAGAAGATGGAGTTCCAAGTGGACAAATAGAAACATTTCCGGCAGTCTCTTTTGCCGTGGCTGGCTCATGACATGGTTTCTATTGTGTTTAGTTTCGCACAGTTATCGCGATTATGCTGTCATCCTCTCTTCCTGTAGGTGGTAGCAGTGGAGTTCATCGATATTCGCACTTTGGACTATCTTTGGCATGGCGCTTATAGTTTTCTGGCTGTGCTGGGTGCGGGCAGTTGGTCAGTTGGAGTGGAGCAGCGAGGAAATCACCGTGGCGCGTAGTTTGACCAGACCCACTAGCAGCCTCTATGCGGTGTCAGAGTGCGGTGGTGCTCTTCCCATTGCTGCGAGGTTCGTGGCTCACTGATCCTGGACATGAAAGTTGAGTTTTGACTTAATCTACCAGCAAGTCACGAGTGTTCGCATTGTGCCTTATGGTTTTTATTGTCGGCTGTTGGGATATTCCCGTGAGCAACAACGTGTGATTTCAAGTTGGCAAATTTTAGCCAACCTGTGGTGGAGTTTAACTGTACTTGTTTATTTGAACTGAAGTGCAACAGTGGAATCTACTGCCTTGTGGCCGTTAATGTTCCAGTTACCTGCCCTGGCCGTTGACGTAAATTCGGGCAGTGTATTTTCCTAATTGTGTTGTCACTGTCCAGCACGGTGTGTAGTTTGACAGCTCAATGTATAATTGGTACCTTCTACGTTGTTCCACTTAACTCCCTGTTGTGTGCTGGTCAGCTGAAGTGGAGGTTATCGTGTCAGTTGGTCCGTTGACTGTCTGTTGGTTGGGTTGTCGTCGGATCGACAATGATTGGGCCGACTGCCTGTCTTACCTAAGCGAACGTTAGTGTTTGAATTCCAGACCGATCTTCAGAACTTCTGAGCGCCCTTAGGTGTACTGACTTTTCTTGTTTGTTCTTGTTGTTTGTATTTGTATGGCTTCTAGCCGATTTTTAGATTAAGATTGTTTTGTCTTTAAGGCGTCAGATGGTTTGGGGCTTCAGCCTAATTTAAGAACTGTTTTACGTAAAACCTTTGGCATTTTTAAAATTAATGATGTTGAGTCTTAAGTGCTGGCCTTCAACAAATTTTTAGTATAAGTTGTTTTGCTCTTTAAAGTGTGAGATTCTTGGGGCCTTCAGCCGATATTGAATTAAAGTTGTTATGCTCTTAAGGTGTTAAATGGTTTGGGCCTTCAGCCTAATTAAGGAACTGTTTTAAGATTAAGCTTTGCCTTTCAAATTTCTGATTTTGGTTGAGGTTTAATTTATTGGCTTTCAGCCGTTTCTAAATTAAAGTGGTCTTGCCCCTCAGGCATGAGATTGTACGGTGCATTGAGCCGCTAATTAATTTCAAAAACTAATGCAATTTTTTTTTAGTTTTTTTTAAATATCTCGGCTCTTGTAATGTTTCATCAAATAAAGGGTTGTATGTTCAAGTGTCATTGACAGCCGCTAATTTTGGCCCCTTTCCACAACTTAAACTACCTGTCCTGTCCTGCGGGTTTATTTAGCAGGGCATCTCACTGGTAGCAGATTGTGGTTAAGCTTGGGCTTGCCATTCTAGTTGCTGTCAGTTTCACTCTTGTTTCGTTTGTGTTCTGTGGCATCATATTGTTTTGGCTGCTACTGGTTTCAGGTTTTTATCGTCATGGCAGTCAGTGTTCGGGGATCGGCGTGCTGAGGAAGGACCACCTCGTTTACGAGTTGGCAATAAGGCGCCAACCGGTTAGAGCAGTGTTCCAGAATTTGTAACCCATTTTCGCACTGCTGTTCTTCAGCCGGTTGACGCCACGCCGGCGGTGGTGGATGAGACAGGAGCGGCAATTGAATTTTTGTTTAAGGTTATTAAAGGCGTTGAGGACACTATTTGTCTTTTGGAGGGAACCCAACATAGTGACAGTCAGCTGGATAGGGAAAAATTATTGTGGTTATTGGTTCACTTGGAACAACACGCGGCCGCCTTTCGTGTTCGGTACCAAGTAATTTTGTCGTTGTTGTACCCGTTAGCTAGAGGCGAGTTGCAGAACCCCCTATCGAAAGCCATGACGGAAGGGTTTTCTTTGCAGCAATTAAGGTAGCTCGTAATTAGGTAATGGTTGACCACCGGGGTTCGTAAACAGCTCGAGTGGAGTTACATTTGGGAAGTGCAGCGGGATGAGGAGCAGTTACATCAGTATGTCGATAGAGTTCAGACAGCCTCTTTGGCCTTGCTAATTGATTTACCTGAACAAGAATTGGGCTCTGTCGTTCTTAGGGGAATGCGTGCAGCAGATAAATAGCATTTTGTATTCCGTAAGCAGCCTTCAACCTGGGAAGAGCTCCGTGACGTATTAGCATCATCCGCATTACCACTTGAGAACATTTACCCCACGAGGTTAAGGAGCGGGACGTCGGCACTGATTCCCGAGTGTCTACATCCGCTGAAGTTACCAAAAGGGAACCCCGACGTTGTTTCAGGTGCCGCAGAATGACTCATTTGGTGCGCTCTTGTGTTCAGCCTCGTGCACCCAGAGCCAATAGATGACGCCGGGTTGGGCCGCGAACTCGGGCTCGAGTTTTCAGCCATTGGTGTACTCGGGTGGTCGCTCCCTCATCACCCCCCTTGCCCTACGTTTGTTCTCGGGTGGGTGGCGAGCCGGTTTGTGCTCTTTTGGATTCTGGTAGTCCCTTTTCATTACTGAGCTTCGAGTGGTTTTTGGAGTTTGGGCATCTCACGAAACTTCGGTCGGTCCCTTCGCCGGTTCAGAGATGTCGGGTGGTCAATGGCTAGGTCTTGCCTCTGTATGGTTGTGTCTGGGGGAGTATATCGGTCAGCGATTTTTCCTGGCTTATGTCTTTAGCCTTGGTTAAAGAACTGCCTGTTAATTTTATTTTGTGGAGTGATTTCATCAATAAAACCAGATTGGTACTGGATCATTCCAGACAAACCCTTTTCTTTAAATTCGCTCTTGGAGAGAAGTTTGGCCTTTGTGAATGCACTAAACCTAGTGTTCATCGAACTGATGGGGCGTTGGCCGTTGAGGCCGTAGCTAACGAATTTGATCTGGCCCGTCTCTTGCCCCATGAGGATTCTCAGTTACGCGATTTGTTGCACAGTTTTCTCCAGCTCCTTAGTGATAACCTGGATGTTACTAACGTTCTTGATTATCATAGCCGTCTGTCCGACACTATTCCAGTTAGGCGGTCCCCATACCGCCTCTCACCCCCTAAGATGAAAATACTCAAGGCTAAGATATCTCAGATGCTCCAACAAGGAGTGATTAGGCCTTCAGCATTTGCTTATGCTTCCCCAGTATTTCTTGTGACTAAAGATCAGGGACATGATTTCAGATCTGTGATTGACTACCGCCGTTTAAACGCTGAATCAGTACCCCTACCTGATCTGCATAATTCTTTTACTTGGTTTTCCGGCGCTAATTGGTTTGCGGTCCTTAATTTGAATCAGGCCTATTATCAGATTCCGTTGGCTGAAGAATGTAAACATGTTACCGCATTTTGTACTGATTGGAACTTGTTTGATTTCAACAGATTTCCTTTTAGACTAGCAACTAGAGTGGCCGTGCTTACTCGTTTGTTGGATAATATCCTTGGCGACTTGAAGTTAATCTGTGTGTATAATTATTTGGACGACTTGGCTATCTATAGTCGTTCGTTTGCCGATGACGCTAGCCAAGCAGCAGGTATCTTTCTTAGGTCAGAGTATTCGCACTGACAAAGAGCGAACTAAAGCCTTACGGGCTTTGCCTCCACCTACTGATAAGCGGGGAATTTCTAAATTCATAGGTATGGCAAATTATTTTAAACGTTTCGTTCCCAATTTTGCTCAGTTGGCGGCAACCTTAAATCAGTTACGCCGGAAGGGCGTGCGTTTTGAATGGAACCCGCCCAGGAGGCTGCCTTTGAGCATGTTAAGGCAGCGATAGCCAATCCTCCGGATCTTGGGGTACCCGATTTTAATAAAAGGTTTGTTGTTCAAACTGACGCTTCTAATGCTGGCATTTCAGCTGTTCTCCACCAGGAGTTTGAGGGGCAGAGACAGCCATTAGCCTACGCGTCTCATCGGTGAACTGGTGCCGAACTCAAGTACTCCGTCAAAGAGTGTGGGACTTTGGCCGTTTTATTTGCATGAGAGAAGTACCGCTTCTACCTTGAACATTGGTTTTTCAAATTAACACTGGACTCGCATTCGGGAGGACGACGGTTCAATCCCGTCTCCGGCCATCCTGATTTAGGTTTTCCGTGATTTCCCTAAATCGCTTCAGGCAAATGCCGGGAGGGTTCCTTTGAAAGGGCACGGCCGATTTCCTTCCCCATCCTTCCCTCACCCGAGCTTGCGCTCCGTCTCTAATGACCTCGTTGTCGACGGGACGTTAAACACTAGTCTCCTCCTCCTTTTCAAATTAGAAGCCAACAATCAGGCTTTGAGCTGGGTGTTGGCTAGGCCGCGTACAACTGGCCGTATTGCCAGGTGGGCAGTACGCATTTCGGCATTTCAGTTTGAAGTTAAACATGTGAGGGACGCCGGCCGAAGTGGCCGTGCGGTTCTAAGCGCTGCAGTTTGGAACCGCGAGACCGCTACGGTCGCAGGTTCGAATCCTGCCTCGGGCATGGATGTGTGTGATGTCCTTAGGTTAGTTAGGTTTAACTAGTTCTAAGTTCTAGGGGACTAATGACCTCAGAAGTTGAGTCCCATAGTGCTCAGAGCCATTTGAACCATTTTTGTGAGGGGCTCTGAAAATATCCTTGCGGATGTCCTCAGCCGGATGTTCGCCGAAACTACACCTAGTGAGAAAAATCAGCAGGTGGAGGGAGACAGTCTTAATTGTATGGTGTTGGGTGAAATTCCCCTCTTGTTTGAAGATGTTGGCTCAGCATCAGGATCAGGACTCAGCCGGATGTTCGCCGAAACTACACCTAGTGAGAAAAATCAGCAGGTGGAGGGAGACAGTCTTAATTGTATGGTGTTGGGTGAAATTCCCCTCTTGTTTGAAGATGTTGGCTCAGCATCAGGATCAGGACTCTGTTTGGGCCACCATTAAACGACGTGTGTTGGCAGGAGAGCTGTCGGATGAGTGTGTTGTTAAGACTGGTATTCTCTGTGAGAGGGTGGGCGAGGCTGAGCAGTGCAAGATCTGTTTGCCTGTAACTTTGGTGCGCCCGGTTTTTCGTTATTTTCATGATTCGTTGGTGGGTGCCAAGTTGGCAAGTCTTATAAGTTCCCACATAACTTATAAGACTCTCCAAAAAATCAAGAAGCATTTAACTTGGCCCTCCATGGACCAGAATGTGAGAAAGACGATATACTAGTGCCGCTTGTGTAATGTAGCCAAACCCAAGAATGCTCTTCAGCAGGGTTTGTTGAGTTCCGAACGAGAGTCCTGTCCTATGCACAAGCTCTATATTGATTATTTAGGACTGTTATCTCGTACTAAGAAGGGTCATCGATATGTACTAGTTATTATCGATGCGTCTTCCAGATTTACTTGGCTCCTCCCGAGCCGTAACATTACCGCAGCCACGACTATTTATCATTTAACTACACTACTGGCCATTAAAACTGCTACACCATGAAGATGACGTGCTACAGACGCGAAATTTAACCGACAGGAAGAAGATGCTGTGATATGCAAATGATTAGCTTTTCAGAGCATTCACACAAGGTTGGCGCCGGTGGTGACACCTACAACGTGCTGACATAAGGAAAGCTTCAGACCTATTTCTCGTATACAAACAGCAGTTGACCGGCATCGCCTGGTGAGACGTTGTTGTGATGCCTCGTGTAAGGAGGAGAAATGCGTACCATCACGTTTCCGAATTTGATAAACGTCGGATTGTAGCCTATCACGATTGCGGTTTATCGTATCTCGACATTGCTGCTCGCGTTGGTCGAGATCCTATGACTGTTAGCAGAATAAGGAATCGGTGGTTTCAAGAGGGTAATACGGAACGCCGTTCTGCATCCCAACGTCCTCGTATCACTATCAGTCGAGATGACAGGCATCTTATACGCATGGCTGTAACGGATCGTGCAGCCACGTCTCGATCCCTGAGTCAACAGATGGGGAAGTTTTCAAGACAACAACCATCTGCACGAACAGTTCGATGACGTTTGCAGCAGCACGGACTATCAGCTCGGAGACCATGGCTGCGGTTACCCTTGACGCTGCATCACAGACAGAGGCGCCTGCGATGGTGCACTTAACGACGACCTGGGTGCACGAATGGCAAAACGTCATTTTTTCGGATGAATTCAGGTTCTGTTTACAGCATCATGATGGTCGCATCCGTGTTTGGCGATATCGCGGTGAACGCACATTGGAAGCGCGTATTCGTCATCGCCATACTGGCGTATCACCCGGCGTGATGGTATGGGGTGCCATTGGTTACACGTCTCGGTCACCTCTTGTTCGCATTGACGGCACTTTGAACAGTGGACGTTACATTTAAGATGTGTTACGACTCGTGGCTCTACCCTTCATTCGATCCCCGCGAAACCCCACATTTCAGCAGGATAATGCACGACCGCATGTTGCAAGTCCAGTACGGGCCTTTCTGGATACAGAAAATGTTCGACAGCTGCCCTGGCCAGCACATTCTTCAGATCTCTCACCAATTGAAAACGTCTGGTCAATGGTGGCCGAGCAACTGGCTCGTCACAATACGCCAGTCACTACTCTTGATGAACTGTGGTATCGTGCTGAAGCTGCATGGGCAGCTGTACCCGTAGACGACATCCAAGCTCTGTTTGACTCAATGCCCAGGCGTATCAAGGCCGTTATTACGACCAGAGGTGGTTTTTCTGGGTACTGATTTCTCAGGATCTATGCACCCAAATTGCGTGATAATGTAATCACATGTCAGTTCTAGTATAATACATTTGTCCAATGAATACCCGTTTATTATCTGCATTTCTTCTTGGTGTAGCAATTTTAATGGCCAGTAGTGTAATATCTTCAGTGTTTTTGGCCCACCTAAGCAGATTGTCAGAGATAATGTTCCTGCTTTTCTTTCGGCTCCTTTCAAGGCCTTCTGTTTTCAGATTGGTGTCAGGCATATCATTACCACCCCGTACTATCCCCAGGGGTCCTTCCGGAGAGCGTCAACCCAAATCTTAAGTCCGCATCGATTATTTATCATCAGAAAACCCCTAGTAAATGGGACTCCAGTCATCCCTGGCTTAGTGTCGCCTTTAATACCGCCAGTCACGAAACCTTGCGAGCTACGCTCGCCTCCTTGATCCTTTCCTATCCGGTTAATTCCCCTCTTTCTAACTCGTGGGAAATTCATGATCTAATTCGAGCCGATATTAGTCCTAGTGTTATCAAGGAAGCCCTTATAATCGTAATCGAGAAACCTTTATGGGCTGGACAGGGGATCAAGATTATGTCCGCAATTTCCCGGGAAAACAGGTGCGTGGCGGGAATCTTAGGAAATTTACTCCTCGTTTTCTGGGGCCTTGCACTACCGCGCGCATTTTAGGCCCGGTAAACCTGTTGGTCAAGGAGAACAGTTCAGGTAAGCAGCATCAGGTTCACCTTAGCCAAGTTAAGTTCAGGTAGCTCAGGGGTTGAATCGCACCCTCCCTGTGTGAAGTTTGAGGGGGAGAGATAGAGCCGTGGCTGGCTCATGCCATGCGTTGGATTAAACCTTGGTTACTATTCTGTGTCTAGTCTCCCGCGGTCATCGCGATTATGCTGTTATCCTCTCTTTCCGCGGTGTGTATCGATATTCGCACCTTGGACTATCTTTTGCCTGGCGCTTATGGTTTTTCAGCTGGGCTGTGTGCGGGCAGTTGGTCGGTTAGCGTGGAGTAGCGAGGAAATCTCCACGGCGCATAGTTTGGCCAAGCCCGCTGGTGGCCTCTATGCCGTGTCGGAGTGTGTGGTGCTCTTCCCATTGCTAAGAGGTTCGTGACTCACTGATCCTGGACATGAAAGTTGAGTTTTGACTTAATCTACCAGCAAGTCACGACTGTTCACGTTGTATCGTTTGGAGTTCATTGTAGGCTGTTGGGATATTCCCGCGAGCAACAACATGTGTTTTCAAGTTGGCACATTTTAGCCACCCTCTGGTGGAGTTTAACTGTACTTATTTATTTGAACTGAAGTGCAACAGCGGAATCTTCTGCCTTGTGGCCGTTAACGTTCCGGTTACCTGCCCTGGCCATTGACTTAAATTCAGGCAGTGTATTTTCCTCATTGTGTTGTCGCCGTCCAGCACGGTATGTAGTTTGACAGCTCAATGTATAATTCGTTGTAGGCGCCAATACCTTCTACGTTGTTCCACTTAACTCCCTGTTGTGTGCTGGTCGGCTGAGGTGGAGGTTATCTTGTCGGTGGGTCCGTTGACTGTCTGTTGGTTGGGTTGTCGTCGGATAGACAATCGTTGGGCAGACTGCCTGTCTCACCGAAGCGAGCGTTAGTGTTTGAACTCCAGGCCGACCCCCGGAACTTCTGAGCGCCCTTGGGTGTACTGCCTTCTCTTGTTTGTTCTTCTTGTTTGTCCTTGTATGGCTTCTAGCCGATTTTTAGATTACGGTTGTTTTGCCTTTAAGGCGTCAGATGGTTTTGGCCTTCAGCCTAATTTAAGAACTGTTTTACGTAAAGCCTTTGGCATTTTTAAAATTAATGTTATTGAGTCTTAAGTGTTGGGCCTTCTGCTGATTTTGAATTTGTTTGCTCGTGAAGTGTCAGATTCTTTCGGCCTTCAACCTAATTAAGGAACTCTTTTAAGATAAGGCTTTGCCTTTTAAATTTTCGATTTTGGTTGAGCTTTAAGTTATTAGCTTTCAGCCGTTTTTAAATTAAAGTATTCTTTCCCTTAAGGCATAAGATTGGACGGCGCATTCAGCCGCTAATTAAGTTCCGAAACTAAAGTTGTGTTTCTTTTTTTTAATTTTTCTTGGCTGTTGCAACGTTTGTCAAATAAAAGGTTGTATGTTCGAGTCTAACTGACAGCCGCTTATTTTGGCCCCTTTCCACAACTTAAATACCTGTCCTGTCCTGCAGGTTTAGCAGGGCGTCTCGATTACAGCAACGGAGGCAGTCAGAAACATCTGCGCCGTGTGTAGGGATAATGCCACGGGACAGAGCACGGCAACAAAATGGTTTCTTGTTTTAAGGACGAGCTGTTTGACAATAGTGACTCCCCGCGTTCAAGACCTTCGTGGTTTGATGACGATCATTTGAACTCATTAATCCACAATGATCCACTCGAGAACCGGCAAATGGGATGAACTCTAATAAATCCATAATCGTGCAACATCTGCTTGGAATACAAAATCGGGTGTATGGGTACCACATGCTCTAAGCTAAAAACACAAAAACCAGCGGGTGGCCTCTTGTGCGTCCCTGCTTGCTCGTCATCAGTTGGCTCGTGAACGACACCGACCATTCATATTCCCTATTGTCACTGGTGACGAGAAATGGTACCTTTATACTAACACAAGGAAATAAAAGGGATGGTTGAGCACAAACGAAACAGCAGCTCCCCGTACAAAGACCTGCCCGCATCCACAAAAGATAATATTACGCTTCTGGTGGAACACCGACGGTATGGTGAACTATGAATTCCTTTCTCAAGATGAAAACATCACTGGTGACATTTTGTAAGCAACTGAGACTGCGCGAAGCGATGCTATTCCACGATAACGCCCGCCCGCATTCTGCCTGATAAAAAAACACTATGCAGCATTTGGGTTGGCCTTCAATAGTGTTCTACGGAGAGCGGAAAAAGTGAAAATCTGATGGCGCACGTTAAAGAGAATAACGTGGGTGCGGGACGATTTCCCAACCCAACTCCTGTATTTGTATGTCCATCGTTGTGACTGGAGGTCTAGGGGACTTCGGCCAATCACTTACGTAATAAAATGAGACACCTACAGCCGTCCTTACGATGTTATTTATAGTCTGGCTGACTCCAAGTCAGTTGATAGTTGATGGTTGGAGAGACAACATTGCGGTTACAGGTATTCTGCGACAATCAGTTACAGATGTTGGCCCCTGATGCATCGCGTATAAGGACGGTGTTAACCCCCTCAGCATCAGCTGAGGCCTGAAGATGTTGCACTAAAGCACCGAAACTGGTAGCCATACAACAAATGACATCATGAGAACGGCCGTCGGTGTTCCATTTTCTTACAACTTCTGTACGGTATTTTCCTTTCCAGATGAAAATGCCTTCCGATGGTGCCTCAATCCCGAATCGAAAAATTACTCCAGCATTGGAAGACTATTGTAAATATTACTGCTGACTAAAGTCTTTGTTATGCGTATTTGTTGCGTTTATTAAACCATGCAAAAAACACTACGTACTTATACACCAACCCAATATACACTACTGGCCATTAAAATTGCTACACAACAAAGATGATGTGCTACAGATGCGAAATTCAACCGACAGGAAGAAGATGCTGTGATATGCAAATGTTTAGCTTTTCAGAGTATTCACACAAGGTTGGCGCCGGTGACGACACCTACAACATGCTGACATAAGGAAAGTTTCCAACCGATTTCTCAAACACAAACAGCAATTGGCACGCGTTGCCTGGTGAAACGTTGTTGTGATTCATCGTGTAATGAGGAGAAGTGCGTACCATCACGTTCCCGACTTTGATAAAGGTCGGATTGTAGGGTATCGCGAATGCAGTTTATCGTATCGCGACATTGCTGCTCGTGTTCGTCGAGATCCAATGACTGTTAGCAGAATATGGAATCGGTGGGCTCAGGAGGGTAATACGGAGCGCCGTGCTGGATGCCAACGGCCTCGTATCACTAGCAGTCGAGATGACAGGCATCTTATCCGCATGGCTGTAACGGATCGTGCAGCCACGTCTCGATCCCTGAGTCAACAGATGGGGAAGTTTGCAAGACAACAACCATCTGCACGAACAGTTCGACGACGTTTGCAGCAGCATGGACTATCAGCTCGGAGACCATGGCTGGGGTTAACTTTGACGCTGCATCACAGACAAGAGCGCCTGCGATGGTGTACTCAACGACGAACCTGGGTGCACGAATGGCAAAACGTCATTTTTTCGGATGAATCCAGCTTCTGTTTACAGCATCATGATGGTCGCATCCGTGTTTGACGACATCGCGATGAACGCACATTGGAGGCGTGAATTCGTCATCGCCATACTGGCGTATCACCCGCCGTGATGGTATATGCTGCCATTGGTTACACGTCTCGGTCACCTCTTGTTAGCATTGACGACATTTGAACAGTGGACGCTACATTTCAGATGTGTTACGACCCGTGGCTCTACCCTTCATTCGATCCCTGCGAAACCCTACATTTCAGCAGGATAATGCACCACTTCAGGTCCTGTACGGGCCTTTCTGGATACAGAAAATGTTCGACTGGTGCCCTGGCCAGCACATTCTCCAGATCTCTCACAAATTGAAAACGTCTGGTCAATGGTGGCCGAGCAACTGGCTCGTCACAATACGCCAGTCACTACTCTTGATGAACTGTGGTATCGTGTTGAAGCTGCATGGGCAACTGTACCTGTACACGCCATCCAAGCTCTGTTTGACTCAATGCCCAGGCGTATCAATTTATTATTACGGTCAGAGGTGGTAGTTTTGGGTACTGATTTCTTAGGATCTATGCACCCAAATTTCGTGAAAATGTAATCACATGTCAGTTCTAGTATAATATTTTTGTCCAATGAATACCCGTTTATCATCTGCATTTCTTTTTGGTGTAGCAATTTTAATGGCCAGTAGTGTATATGAACAAATAATTACTTAGAGTTATCCACCCGACTGAGCAGTCAGTTATGAAAATTACTGATGCCATCTCTGTCCTCAACATCAACAAGGTACCTTTAAGAACACACCGCGAGATACAAGTCAGCTTGCGGTACTGCAGACCGTCATTGGATTGAAGGATGTCTAAATGAAGGCACTAGTCCGTTGAAAAACCTTTTCCAAAAATCTTTAGGCTGCCAGCATTCTCATTATCCCGCCATATTTCCAACAGAAACATATCACTACACCAGTAAAAGTAACTAGCCCTCGCAATACCAAGAGGGGGGAAGAGGTGGTTTACTTTGTGCCCTCATTTTGAAAATACCGGAATCTAATCTGGTACTTCACATTTAAAAACTTAGAAATATATATTTATTGCTTTTAATCGTATTGCGTGTACGAGATTCTGTAACTGGTTTAAATTTTTTCAGGATAACTCAACCCGAAACATTAACAGGTAGTAATGAATGTGACTTCTCACAAGAAATTTTATGTTAATATTTTCTGGCTGGGGACCCGCCTTACACATCTACATAACGTTAAAAGGAATGCTGTCAATGAAAATCAACGACCATTAACGAAAATTATATTTTTTAAATTTTTTGTTGTGGTTATAATGTACACCCCTCCCCCCCTCCCCCTGGCCCCTCCCCCCCCTCCACCACTCTGTGTAAACATTACTGCCAACGCTTTGGTGTTGCTAAGATTGTGCCAAACGTTATTTCTCAGATTCTTTACCCCACTTAAAACTATTTAAAAAGTATCTTTTTAATAAAAGCTACACAAATCTAACGAAATTATTTTTTTAGGTTATTTTGGTGGTGGGCAGAAAGTATACCTCCCCTCCCCCTTCTCTTGGTATTATGCGTTATGAAAAATGAATTGGTATTGCTAAAACTAGGAAATATTTTATTTCTGTAAAAATTGCAATGTGAATCACTGCAAATCTATAAGTTACGTTTGCATAAAAAGTCCAGTATTCCGCAAAAATCCTCTGAAGACTCATATAAAACACGAAAGAGAAAGGCGACTGATTTATGTAACAATTACACTCCTGGAAATTGAAATAAGAACACCGTGAATTCATTGTCCCAGGAAGGGGAAACTTTATTGACACATTCCTGGGGTCAGATACATCACATGATCACACTGACAGAACCACAGGCACATAGACACAGGCAAAAGAGCATGCACAATGTCGGCACTAGTACAGTGTATATCCACCTTTCGCAGCAATGCAGGCTGCTATTCTCCCATGGAGACGATCGTAGAGATGCTGGATGTAGTCCTGTGGAACGGCTTGCCATGCCATTTCCACCTGGCGCCTCAGTTGGACCAGCGTTCGTGCTGGACGTGCAGACCGCGTGAGACGACGCTTCATCCAGTCCCAAACATGCTCAATGGGGGACAGATCCGGAGATCTTGCTGGCCAGGGTAGTTGACTTACACCTTCTAGAGCACGTTGGGTGGCACGGGATACATGCGGACGTGCATTGTCCTGTTGGAACAGCAAATTCCCTTGCCGGTCTAGGAATGGTAGATCGATGGGTTCGATGGCGGTTTGGATGTACCGTGCACTATTCAGTGTCCCCTCGACGATCACCAGTGGTGTACGGCCAGTGTAGGAGATCACTCCCCACACCATGATGCCGGGTGTTGGCCCTGTGTGCCTCGGTCGTATGCAGTCCTGATTGTGGCGCTCACCTGCACGGCGCCAAACACGCATACGACCATCATTGGCACCAAGGCAGAAGCGACTCTCATCGCTGAAGACGACACGTCTCCATTCGTCCCTCCATTCACGCCTGTCGCGACACCACTGGAGGTGGGCTGCACGATGTTGGGGCGTGAGCGGAAGACGGCCTAACGGTGCGCGGGACCGTAGCCTAGCTTCATGGAGACGGTTGCGAATGGTCCTCGCCGATACCCCAGGAGCAACAGTGTCCCTAATTTGCTGGGAAGTGGCGGTGCGGTCCCCTACGGCACTGCGTAGGATCCTACGGTCTTGGCGTGCATCCGTGCGTCGCTGCGGTCCGGTCCCAGGTCGACGGGCACGTGCACCTTCCGCCGACCACTGGCGACAACATCGATGTACTGTGGAGACCTCACGCCCCACGTGTTGAGCAATTCGGCGGTACGTCCACCCGGCCTCCCGCATGCCCACTATACGCCCTCGCTCAAAGTCCGTCAACTGCACATACGGTTCACGTCCACGCTGTCGCGGCATGCTACCAGTGTTAAAGACTGCGATGGAGCTCCGTATGCCACGGCAAACTGGCTGACACTGACGGCGGCGGTGCACAAATGCTGCGCAGCTAGCGCCATTCGACGGCCAACACCGCGGTTCCTGGTGTGTCCGCTGTGCCGTGCGTGTGATCATTGCTTGTACAGCCCTCTCGCAGTGTCCGGAGCAAGTATGGTGGGTCTGACACACGGGTGTCAATGTGTTCATTTTTCCATTTCCAGGAATGTATTTATATAAATGCTGCAGAAATTGGTCGCACCAGCGGAAACCAAATGTTGTACGTGGACAGTTATAGCAAAATACCTTTTCCAAAGATAGTGGATGGTAACAGAAATAGCTCGATGAGGAGGGTAACGTGCGTTTCTCAGTGTTTTCAATATGAGAATTAGCAAATAAACATAATTAGAGAGCAATCAGACAGTTTGATAAACATATATCCCAAGTCACATTCAATCTTTGCAGAATATCAGTAAAATTATTTTATAACATAACCTAGTGAATTTATTTAATGGAGAAGTGAAATTAGGTTCGAATGGTTCTACCGCGATTCAACATGACCACTTCCTTTTGCGGGTCTAGAACCCGGAACCACTGCTCAACACGTCGCCACGCTTCAAACGTTCCATGGTCGACGTAACGCATATCTGTCCAATGCAGTCGACAACCAGCTGACGTCTTCGTTACCGATGGCAACCCTCGACCTACCCTGACACACCACGGATCGCTGCCGGCACCTGCACAGAGTCGACAAACTGTCTCGTCGCGACCGCCTCGCCTGCACGCCAACTCCACACTTCTCTGTCGCGGCGCGCACAGGGCGACTCGCCATGGCTGACCAGAGGCCGTGCTCTCCGACCAATAATGACTGACCTCTCTCCTCGTTCGCGCCTCAATCCAGCGACTATACCCAGCTCTCCACAGTGTCTACCTTTGGGAGAACCGTTGGAACCGCTTCAGATATGGTAGAAAAGAATAACCGACGATATAACATGGTTCAGTATCCAAAGTGTAAGGTGTCAGGCAAATCCAACACCTTCCATGCAAACCCTGACATGATAGCAAATCCGGCAATATGTCACATATCTCCAAATAAATCCTGACATTAAATTAACTAAAGTAATGTGATCAACGAGTGAGCAAATGGAATACCACAGACTAACACAAGAATGTCTAAATGCATGTCATACCTTCCTACCGTGAAACAGACGCAGTTCTGAGGGGAGAAACGAGAACAGAAGCCGAGAGCAGAGCCGTGTAGGCTAGAAGGCCCTATGATAAGAGCGGGACAATGGGACACCCGCATCGGTGGCCGACTGCCAAGAGGTCCATCCCCCAGCCCATGTTGAAAGATAGAGCACCCCAGAAGAACAGTATAGATCTTAACAATAAGACTAAAAGGGCCACACCAGCTGCAAGTTTTAGCGTGAGACTATACGGGTCCCTGTTACGTAGCAAACATTAAAAACATTGCCCCACTACGAAAAGTATAACGTTTCTCATTGGATAGACAGAATTTTTGTAGGTGGTGCTTAAGGTTAACATTGAGATGCTGATTGGTCACTTGAAAACACAGCCAGATACCTTTTACTCAAACCAACTTCGGTAAACAGTAGTAAGGATAAGTTCGAGAGAATTGCTACCAAGACAGCGAGGTGTGTGGAGCTGCGCCGCCAGCTGCCCCTGATGCTGCCTAGCCACCGACAAGGTAATGAACACATGCGATGCCGCATAAGAGCACATAAGGCTTAATTCAGAACTCCAGAAGTCTCATCTGTTACATCCCCTTTTTACGTAATACTAGTGTCGACGTCAATTAAACTTCGTGGTTTTTATCATCCTTTATTAAAATATTTCCTTTTATCAGTAGTACAATTTATAAGCAATGTTTTGTGAGTAGAATAAAAATTCCAATGGTAAGCTTAACTGCTTTTTCGACGTTATTTTACCAGCTAACTAAAAATAGGAAAGCCTTGAACCCCTTCCACTAAATTTAGTTAGTATTAAGATTCTTCTACAGGGAGTGCTGCGGGTCTGATGCTGAAATCATTAAGTATTTTATTATATCATCGTTTGTCTCACTGAACTCTTCTGAACTCTACATGTCATGTGTGGTCTGGCGTCTCCTTATCAGCAACAGGTCCCACGTTCAAATTAGTCAATTCCCTAAAAAACACACTCAGAGCGTTGTTGCGGGAAAGTGGTAGGGAGACACGACTTAGAACAAACAGACACCACGCAGAATGTTAGAAAAGGAATAACTCCGCAGTTCACCCCTGAAGTGTTTGTACGCGACCGCTCTTCACTTCTCGGAGTCCCATAAGCAGTCCCTGGGGCGCCTGACTTATTATCGAGCCAGGTGGCGTAATCGTCAGCACGCTGAACTCGCACTCGGGCGGTCAACGGTTAAGATTCCCACTTGGCTCTCCGATTCTGTGCAGACCCTCCTCATTCCTTACCTTAGGAGTCCGCCTAATTTTCGACATTTGTATGTAGCACCGCATCTTAATCGTACCATTGATATCCTTTCACCTTGAATTTTAGTTCCAATCCTGAAACTTTCATTTTTTTTTTTTTTGCATCATTTCTTCATCGATGTACAGATTCAACAGTAGGGGTGAAAGACTACACCCCTGCCTTACACCCGCTTTAATCCGAGAATTTCGTTCTTGGTCGTCCACTCTTATTATTCCCTCTTGGCTGTTGTACCTATTGCATGTTATCCACCTCTCCCTATAGCTTATTCCTATTTTTCTCAGAATATCGAAGATCTAGCACCGTATTACATTTTCCACAAATACTATTAAAGTATCTTGATTTTTCTTTATTCTTGCTTCCATTATCAACCACAGCGTCAGAATTACCTCTCTGGTGCCTTTAACTTTCCTAAAGCCAAACTGATCGTCGTCTAACACATCCTCAACTTTCTTTTCCAATCTTCTGTACATTTTTCTTGTCAGGAACTTGGGTGCACGAGCCGTTAAGCTGATTGTGCGATAACTCTCACACTTGTCTCAGCTCCTGCAGTCATCGGAATTGTGTGGATAATATTTTTCCGAAAGTCAGATGGTATGTCGCCAGACTTATATATTCTACACATCATCGTGAATAGTCGTTTTGTTGTCACTTAGAAATTCTGACAGGACGTTAACTATCCCTTCTACCTTATTTGATCTTAGGTCCTCCAAAGCTCTCCTAAATTCTGGTTCTAATACTGGATCCCCAACCTAAATCGATACCTGTTTCTTCTTCTATCACATCAGACAAATCTAGCCCCGCCCCCCCCCCCCCCCCGCCCCCGCGTCCCATAGAGGCCTTGAACGAGCCACTTACTCCCTCTCTCCTCTGCGTTTAACAGCGGAATTCCAATTGCACTCTTAATGTTACCATCCTTGCTTTTAATTCGACCAAATGCTGTTTTGACTCTTCTATATGCTAAGTCAGTCCTTCCAACAATCATTTCTTTTTCGATTCCTTCACATTTTCCTTCTAGCCATTTCGTCATATCTTCCCTGAACCTCCTATTTATTTCATTCCTCAGCAATGTGTATTTCTGTACTTGTGAATTTCCCTGAATCTTTGTGTACTTCCTTCTTTCATACATCAACTGAAGTATTTCTTATGTAACCCATGGTTTCTTCGCAGTTACCTTCTTTGTAACTGTGTTTTTATTTTCCAACTTCTGTGACTGTCTTTTTTAGAGGTGTCCGTTCCTGTTCAATATACTTCAACTTACCCAACAGCAATAGTATGAAATATCTGACAGCGAATTTAACTATTAGAAAAGATATACACATCTGTTATCATATCCAAATAAGCCAGCTGTGAAATTATTCGTACCTCATAAAAGTGTAAGTGTTTAAAAGGTGAGGGGCAGAGATCTGAGTAAAGTTTGCTGAATGTCTACATGACCTCTCTCGTAGTGTACATATATTATTTAATATTTGTACCATGTGTGCACACACATTATAGTATTATGTATCCAACAGGAAATACAAAATACATGTTAAATTGGCTAGAAACATTTCAACAATATGGAAAATGTAAAGGTATAGAAAGAGGACGGTGGGTGTAGCGGTGTGAGGCATATAAAAACTTTGTATCTACGGCATCATCAGTAGTGTGTGTAATGTTAGTTATTTACCACATGCATGTGGAACCATTGTAGTATTACGTTCTTAATAATAGGAAGATGTCTAGGTAAAAGCTGGTGTCGGCAAAATTGCTACACCAAAAAGAAATGCAGATGATAAACGGGTATTCATTGGACAAAAATATTATACTAGAACTGACATGTGATTTCATTTTCACGAAATTTGGGTGCATAGATCCTGAGAAATCAGTACCCAAAACTGCCACCTCTGACCGTAATAATAAATTGATACGCCTGGGCATTGAGTCAACCAGAGCTTGGATGGCGTGTACAGGTACAGTTGCCCATGCAGCTTCAACACGATACCACAGTTCATCAAGAGTAGTGACTGGCGTATTGTGACGAGCCAGTTGCTCGGCCACCATTGACCAGACGTTTTCAATTTGTGAGAGATCTGGAGAATGTGCTGGCCAGGGCAGCAGTCGAACATTTTCTGTATCCAGAAAGGCCCGTACAGGACCTGCAACATGTAGTCGTGCATTATCCTGCTGAAATATACGGTTTCGCAGGGATCGAATGAAGGATAGAGCCACGGGTCGTAACACATCTGAAATGCAACGTCCACTGATCAAAGTGCCGTCAATGCGAACAAGAGGTGACCGAGACGTGTAACCAATGGCAGCATATACCATCACGGCGGGTGATACGCCAGTATGGCGATGACGAATTCACGCCTCCAATGTGCGTTCACCGCGATGTCGTCAAACACGAATGTGACCATCGTGATGCTGTAAACAGAACCTGGATTCATCCGCAAAAGTGACGTTTTGCCATTCGTGCACCCAGGTTCGTCGTTGAGTACACCATCGCAGGCGCTCTTGTCTGTGATGTAGCGTCAAAGTTAACCGCAGCCATGGTCTCCGAGCTGATAGGCCACGCTGCTGCAAACGTCGTCGAACTGTTCGTACAGATGGTTGTTGTCTCGCAAACTTCCCCATCTGTTGACTCAGGGATCGAGTCGTGGCTGCAGGATCCGTTACAGCCATGCGGATAAGATGCCTGTCATCTCGATTGCTAGTCATACGAGGCCGTTGGGATCCAGCACGGCGCTCCGTATTACCCTCCTGAGCCCACCGATTCCATATTCTGCTAACAGTCATTGGATCTCGACGAACACGAGCAGCAATGTCGCGATACGATAAACTGCATTCGCGATACCCTGCAATCCGACCTTTATCAAAGTCGGGAACGTGATGGTACACACTTCTCCTCATTACACGATGAATCACAGCAACTTTTCACCAGGCAACGCGTGCCAATTGCTGTTTGTGTTTGAGAAATCGGTTGGAAACTTTCCTTATGTCAGCATGTTGTAGGTGTCGTCACCGGTGCCAACCTTGTGTGAATACTCTGAAAAGCTAAACATTTGCATATCACAGCATCTTCTTCCTGTCGGTTGAATTTCGCATCTGTAGCACATCATCTTTGTTGTGTAGCAATTTTAATGGCCAGTAGTGTATATTGGGTTGGTGCATAAGTACGTAGTGTTTTTTGCATGGTTTAATAAACGCAACAAATACGCATAACAAAGACTTTAGTCAGCAGTAATATTTACAATAGTCTTCCAATGCTGGGGTAATTTTTCGATTCGGGATTGAGGCACTGTCGGAAGGCAGTTTCATCTGGAAAGGAAAATACTGTACAGAAGTTGTAAGAAAATGGAACACCGACGGCCGTTCTCATGATGTCATTTGATGTATGGCTACCAGTTTCGGTGCTTTAGTGCAACATCTTCAGGCCTCAGCTGATGCTGAGGGGCTTAACACCGTCCTTATACGCGATGCATTAGGGGCCAACATCTGTAACTGATTCAAGGATGTTATTCCGAGCTGCTGGTGGAGAAAAATTCGGTAAGTGTCGTCTCTTTGTGTGTAGTCAACAACGATATGTTTGGGGTTCGATTCTCAGTCAGCACTGAACTCTTCGTCATATTATTTCCAGTTCAAACATTTTCACATGTCGCTGCTGGTGTAACAAACCCATACTTAACGTTCCTTTTCTCTAGATTATAACAGCCATACGTGCCGGGTTGGAGTCCTGGGAAGGAAAAATTAATGTTTCCTCTCGTCATTTCATTTAATACATCTAGCTACTGCCGAGAAAGTGGGATATGTCGAAGTTGATTGTGCTTCGATAACAATCTGATTAGGGTCTGGGTTCGAATCCCAGTCCAACACAAAGCTATACCTCACTGCATTTCAAGTAAGTAACTTGTGAAGAAGCAATATTTAACATCTCTCGTAGTTCGTTAACAGAGACAATAGATGCTGGGTAGGAATTCGCGTCTGTTAAAAATGTTACGTTATGTAATTTAAAGTTGATATTTACTAACTGATACTGTCCAAAAATAAGGTATATCACTCTCTTTATGCCTAGTCAGAAATGACTGTTAATTTCCGTCAGCCACGAAATCTTAGCCTGCATGATTGGTTCAAATGGCTCTGAGCACTATGGGACTCAACATCTGAGTTCGTCAGTCCCCTAGAACCTAGAACTACTTAAACCTAACTAACCTAAGAACATCACACACATCCATGCCCGAGGCAGGATTCGAATCTGCGACCGTAGCAATCACGCGGTTCCGGACTGAAGTGCCTAGAACCGCACGGCCACCACGGCCTAGCCTGCATGACCTGCGTTTGAATCCATATGCAGAACGAGGCGGTCGTCGTGTCATTTGAAGTTCATTCATATTCCCAACTAGCTGCTCGTGAATTACATAAATTTTAATGACATTTTGTGTTAAATAACAAGTATGGTATGTTACTTTGTAGTGTAAATCATGAATACGATGAACTTACTACGGCCGGCCGCTGGTGGCCGTGCGGTTCTGGCGCTACAGTCTGTAACCGCGCGACCGCTACGGTCGCAGGTTCGAATCCTGCCTCGGGCATGGATGTGTGTGTTGTCCTTAGGTTAGTTAGGTTTAAGTAGTTCTAAGTTCTAGGGGACTTATGACCTCAGCAGTTAAGTCCCATAGTGCTCAGAGCCATTTGAACCATTTTTGAACTTACTACGCGCATTACATATCTGACGTAATAATGAGAGTGCTAACATTTCAGGTATGTCATTTATTGCAATAAATGTGAGCTTACAAGCCTTAAGGACGGTCTTATCTGTGATGAGGTGTTCCCTGATATTTGTAGTATCGTGGTATTACTTTACATCTTGAGTTATTGCGATACAGAGCAGTGTTTTCTAGTGGCGACTCGTTGGAACCATTTTCAATAGCCAAACGACTGTACCAAGGATCGATTAGAGGACCTGCTAGACAGCTGCGTTATGTAGGTTGCATGGGAATCAGGTGAAATGCAATTCAGGTCGTTCGGATACTTTTGATCACGACTGTACATAAAATCAGAAGTTAAATATCAAATGTTTTCACCAATAGTGAAATGCTGGAACCTTAATTGACGATAGAATTGTTTTTGCCTGACTGGGATTCGAACCCAGCATCTAGCACCGTCGTCTTCTAGCCAGGAACAGACGATAAATAGCTATTGTTGGTTCACCAGTAGCGAGATGGGCGCATGTTTAGCTAGACATCAGGCGACGAAAATTTCTGTGCTGAATGGAATTCAAACCCCGCACACGTGGTCATGAAGAAACTTTAACTATCAAATTCTTTTCCGATAATAGCTAGGAATGGCATGTTTGTACTTTCAGTGATGTGATGGAAAATACTCTGCTGGCTAGAAGTTGAATCCACAACATGTCGTCGTTGGTGATCACAACGAACACAACGTCAAACCCAAATCCGTTGTCACCAGTAGGATGGAGAGGAATGTTTGAACTTGAAAAGATGTAAGGAAACGTTTGATCTTGTAATGTTGTGATAAAAAGCTTGTCATGTGGCTGTGAGTTGAAACGAACACGTTACAGCTGACAACGCACGAGGAGACGTTGAAAATGCAACTATTTTTCACCAGTAGTTCGGAGTGCACATGCTATTGCATGAAATGAAATAATGAATATTTTGTGCTGATCAGGATTCTCAACCGGATAGGTGCCTTTCGAGGACACGTAGAAGAGTTTGCAGTCTTCGTGAACACAGTGAAATCGAATTCTAATCCCAGTCCAGCACCACAATTTTCAACGTCTCAGTTTCAAATAAAGTAAGAGCCTTGTGAACTTACATGGCCATTGGTTCGTTAAATGAAATACGTTTTCTAGTTTACGACGGCTTGCTGGTGACAGAGTCTCTGCCTTACGGGGTTTCTCCATCTCTCACAGCTCAAACGAATGCCACTCTGCCCCAGTCGGCAGCGAAGGGATGTTATCTTTACTGAGGATATTGAGCTACGGAGCTTACTGACGTTCTGCACTTGGCGTTACTAGGAGAGAAGGAGAGCTACTTGTGTGTGTTAAAAATCTACGCCTGACGTGAGATGTGAATCTACACGTTTTACACATCAATACAACATTAATCCACCAGACCACAGAACCCCCTGCCAAGCACATAATTATGAATTGCAGAGTATTCATGTAGATGTAGATGCAGATGTCGAGGGACGCGTAACAAGTAGGAGGGCGGGATCTGGGAATGGATAGAAGTGCAGAAGTGCAAAACATAAGCGTGAAATGCTTGCAAAGTATTGCTTACTTAGATGTGTGCCACAGTTCGTTTTATCTTAGGACCGAGAGATAAGGAACGACTGTTCTCAGAACGAAGAATGGGTTATAGGGAAGGGGAGATCAAAGAATACGGTTTCATAAGTGTTGAGAGGAATGATAGAGAGTAAAGACAGCAGCAATTAAAAGAGAAAATGTAGGGTCTATGGAAACCGCTAGATGTGTTTACAAAGTTTTGGGGGAGTGTAATAGAAGGGCACTTGCGGCGATAGTGACAGAGAGAGAGAGTGTGGGAGATAATAGTAGAGATATTAACGACGAGTAAACATAAATGTTCAAATGTGTGTGAAATCTTATGGGACTTAACTGCTAAGGTCATCGGTCCCTAATCTTACACACTACTTAACCTAAATTATCCGAAGGACAAACATACACACCTATGCCCGAGGGAGGTCTCGAACCTCCGCCGGGACCAGCCTCACAGTCCATGACTGCAGCGCATGAGACCGCTCGACTAATCCCGCGCGGCGAGTAAACATAATATGAAATCGTTTGCGTATTGTGTCACTACTGTGACAGAGTCCATCTAAGCTGATTAGTTTGTAAATATGTAGACAGGGTATAAATGAAATCAAAATAGAATACTTAACAAACTGTATATTCAAAAGAAACCCACTTGAATTAAAAGGGCAACTCAAAGGAAAGCTAACCCATATTGTATCTTTTCTGTTGCCACGTGATCTTCCACTAGCTCCCAATGAGGAAAACTGACGAAAAAGAAGACATAACAAAACATTTTAAGAACTCTAATATTTTATCCATAATCCTTCATTATTTTGTACTTCTAACACGCGTCTTGGCACAGAATGTATAAACCGTCGCACGTAACAGCCTGAAGAAGCAACTTCCTCCCAGGCTTCCAGGTCGCAGTCCCAAAGAACGTCCGCAGTAGTTGGTTGGTTTCGTGGCCAGTTCTCTGTTAATAGTCTGGCGACCTCAGCCCACATGTTTTCCATGGAGTTCATATCAGCCGCCCGTGGCGGCCAGTCCATGACGTTGACGCCAATCGTGGAGAGCCGCTACTGAATAAATGCAGGCTTGTGAATGGGAGAATGGTCCTCTTCCAATGTGACGTCCCCTTCTGCGTACAGCGTTCGCACTGACGGAAGCATCACAATTTCCAATATGTGGCCATACTTCGCGCTGTCCAGAGTTCCTTCTATCCTGTGAAGAATTCCCGCCCCTCTCGCAGAATTCCAACCCCAGCAGGTAACAGGTAGCGGGCCACTTCTTCTCGTCGTGGTTACATATTCGCGTCGATGGCGAGTCCCTTGCGGCCTGTAAACGATTCGTAGACCGTCGTTATTGGTGGAAAACACCTTCTCATCAGTGAAAATGACGTGGTCCCACGACGCCATCAGATGGAGCTCCGCAAATGCTAGCCGGTATAAAACGTTGTCTTCGCTGAGCTCTTGTTTCACGGCGGATCGTCGTGCATGCAGTCCAGCGTCCCTCAGCCTTCGGCGAATCGTATCACTGGAGCCGGGGAAGTTGGTCTCACGCCACAACTGGTTCGCGTTCAGAAAGGGATTTTCTCTGCTCCTAGACACTAGGTCCCTGTCTTCCTGCTGTGAGATCATTCTCTTCCTGCCTGAGCCAGGAGCCCTGTTGGTGGTGCCTCTTTCAAGGCAGATCCTCCACCATCTCGTTGCAGTGGTATGTGGTACGCCATACCGTCTGCCAGCTTCTCTGATGGAACATCCTCCTTCCTCAATGAGAGCGATGACTCTACCTCAGCCGGCCGAAGTGGCCGAGCGGTTCTAGGCGCTTCAGTCGAACAGCGCGACCGCTACGGTCGCAGGTTCGAATCCTGCCTCGGGCATGGATGTTTGTGATGTCCTTAGTTAGGTTTAAGTAGTTCTAAGTTCTCGGGGACTAATGACGTCAGCAGTTGAGTCCCATAGTGCTCAGAGCCATTTGAACTGATTCCAGGAGAGGAGGTAAACATATTTACGTCAAATGGAGCGGCAGAGGCAGAGGCATGCGGCGCAGCCGTGCTGGCTCGTCCCGGGCTGTTGGCCCACCAACGTCACCGCCAGCTCGCTCACTTGCGTCTCGCCTCGGCCAGCCTGGCTGGCCCGTAGCTCGCGAGCCGCGGCTAGTACAGACCCGGGCCGGATGGCCACGATCACCCCTTGAAGGATCAAAAGCTACACCTAACCTACCCAAGTCTGTAGTATAAACTAACGCAGCTACAGCTATTGTGCTATAACATGTGCAGGCACACCTACAGTAGACGATTTATTCAAATATTTGACGAACAATACTTTCAAAACTATATTCATTTTAAACATAGCTACCACAATATATTTCACCTAGCTAGCAATAGCATGACGCAGGAAACTATACTTTCTTGTAAGCGCTGTGCATTAGATGTATCCTTAAGAAAACCTGTATTCAACCACGGCAACTAAGCGGAATGTAAAAGTAAACAGGTTTGGTGGCAGATTCTCCAAATAATACTATATACTTAATATATAATACACGTTTTGTGCACTTATAACATGTTCTCAGTGTCTCTGAAACAATACGTGCTGCACGACGGAAATTACTTTCTGCCGAGGCACTTCTTTTACATCTCAATGATACACGACTACTAGAGAACATTGCTCTTTACGGCAGTCAATCCACTTGTAAATTAACATCATGCTATCGCAGATATTAGGCAACACGTTACTAGGGATGAGTAAGGCCTTAAAGTTTGCAACTAAACATGCTACTCCTAGCTACTACTGAATATGAAGTTGATTAATAACGTGTCTTCATAACCATGTGTGCGGCGTTCGACTCTCAGTCAGCATAGACATTTTCGTCACCTTCTTTCTAGTTAAACGTGTGCACATCTCGCTGATGGTGGACCAACATTGGACATTTCTCGTCTGTTCTTGGTTAGACAACGACGGCGGTAGGCGCCGGGTTCGAATCCCGGTCAGGCAATACAACTTCAGTCGTCATTTAAGGTTCCAACCCTACTACTGGTGACAAACTGTGATATCTACATTCTGATTTTACGTACTTATTCAACAAGCCGATTAGGTGCTGGGTTCGCATCCGTGTCCCCAGCATTACATGATGGCATTTAAATTTTAAACATGTGCATCCTTTGTTCCTTGACAATGCAACAACGTCTTTCGAGGTTAATTACCAAGAAGGTAATTCTCATGTTAAGGTTCCTGCTTTTGTACAAACATTATCGTCATTTACGTTCAGCTTGACAATTGATAACTGATACTGGTGCAAACGTCAATATTTGACGTCTCTTTCTGCCTAGTGATCGAGTCTCGATAAGGCACAAAGCTTTGCTTGGTTAACAATGGCTTTATGTTCTGGGTTTGCATCCGGATCCAGAACGAAGACGTTGGTCATGTCACTTAAAGTACAACTTAGTGTACAAGTAACTGTTGATTAGTAATGTGAACAATGATATTACTTGTGATTCGCTGTTAATGCTGGGATTTCCGTAGAGTGGTTGCCGCCGTTAATCACGTTTTCTTCCAACTGGTTAGTATTACATAAAGTTGATGTGAAACCACTCCCTGTTGAACGTTGAACAACGTTCAGCATGTGTTGGGTAAACCTTTTGGACAGCAAAGAACTTGTTTCCAATTGCCATACAACTTTATAAATCCATATACTGTCTCAAATATTTAATTGTGCCTAAGGATTACTGAACGATTTATGTGTGAAAACTAGTTGTCACATAACATTTGAAATGCCGGCCGGAGTGGCCGAGCGGTTCTAGGCGCTACAGTCTGGAACAGCGCGACTGCTTCGGTCGCAGATTCGAATCTTGCCTTGGGCATGGATGTGTGTGATGTCCTTAGGTTAGTTAGTGTTAAGTAGTTCTAAGTTCTAGGGGACTGATGACCTCAGAAGTTAAGTCCCATAGTGCTCAGAGACATTTGAACCATTTGAAATGTCACTTAATGTAATTAAGTGTAGTTTACAAACGTTAAGGACTGTCTGATCTCTTCTGTACTATCGTGGTGTTACTTTACATCTGGATGGACTGTCATAAAGACCGGTGTTCTCTAGTAGTCTCTAGCGGTGCCCATTGTGTATCTTACGACGACTTTACTGTGGAGGGTTGCGACGACGTGCAACACAGATATGCTATGTTGGTTGCATACATTCAGGTGCAGTCTACATATTGGAGTTCAGGCGTGACCCACTTTTTTTGCTGTCGAGTGTACCTGGCGCGCCAACGTCCAACATCTCCGCAGTCATTTCTGGTGTGGTTCTCTTCTTGCTACCTGCCACAGTCGTTTGCTGCTGTACAGGAAGCCAGGATCCGTTTACCTCAAGGCTTCCCTCTTTCTTGTTGAAGCTGTTCCCGTGTTTGCGTATTTCTACAGTTTCTCTGAACAAGTGGGTGTGATAGTGCTTCTCTACAGCCAGAACTTCCATGTCAGTGAATTTTGTTACATGGTCGGTCTCACTCAGCGCGTGCACTGCCACGGCCGATTTCTCCACCTGCCCCAACCTGCAATGTCACTTATGCTCTTTGATCCTGGTGTTGTTTGATGCTTCAAATGGTTCAAATGGCTCTGAGAACTATGGGACTTAACATCTGAGATCATCAGTCCCCTAGAACTTGGAACTACTTAAACCTAACTAATCTAAGGACATCACACACATCCATGCCCAAGGCAGGATTCGAACCTGCAGCCGTAGCGGTCGCGTGGTTCCAGACTGAATCTCCTAGAACCGCTCGGCCACTGCGGCCGGCTGTTGATTGATCGTCCAGTCATTCCAACATAAGCTTTTCCTCATGTGCATGGTAAGCGGTATATTCCCGACACAGCAAGTGGGTCCCTTTTATCCTTTGCCGATCTAAGACATTCTTTGATGTTCCTTGTGGGTTTAAAAATTGTCTTTACGTCGTTTTTGTGCAATATACGGCCGATTCTGTCCGTCAGTCTGGGAATGTATGGCAGAAAGGCCGTACCCGACATTCTTTTCCTGATTTCTTACTCCGCCGAGTGTTTGGCTCTGTTACCCTTCTAATATAATTTGTGGTGTACCCATTGCCCCTCAGAACACTTTCCAGATGTTGCATTTCGCATTTGAGGTGCTGCAGCTCACATATTCGTCCTACTAGCGTTACGAGCATGTTAATCATGCCTCTTTTCTGGCTCGGTTGGTGGTTTGATAGTTTGTGCAGGTATCGGTCCATGTGTGTCGGTTTTCGGTACACGCTATGTCCCAGATTTTCGCCGTCCCTTGTGACCAGCACATCTAGAAAAGGTAGTTGTTTTGTCCTTTCCTACTTCCATGGTAAATTTTATGTTGGTGTGGAGGTTGTTCAAGTGTCTTAGGAAGTCACCGAGATGTTCTTCACCATGGCTCCACACCACGAAAGTATCATCGAAGTATCGGTGCCACACCTTAGGCTTACAAGTCGCCTAGTCCAGTGCCTGTGCTTCGAAATGTTCCATGAAGAAATTGGCCACCACTGGACTAAGAGGACTACGTGTGGCAACGCCTTCCAGCTGTTCGTAGAAATTGCCATTCCACGTGAAATAGGTCGTGGTGAGCCATGCATGGAAGAGCTTTGTGGTGTCTTGAGGGAAAATGGAACCGATGTGCTCCAGAGCGTGACTGAGTAGCACTTTCGTAAACAAAGAAACAATATCAAATCTGACCAGGATGTCGTTTGGTGCAAGTTTTAGTTTCTTCAGCTTCTCAATGAATTGTCCTGAGTGCTTTATGTATGTGTCGGTCTTCCCCACGTGCGGCTGGAGCAGAGAGGCCAAGTATTTTGCCAGTTTATTCGTCGGTGAGCCAGGAGCGCTAAGAATCGGTCTTAGTGGAACGTTGTTCTTGTGGATCCTACGTAATCCATACAGCCGAGGTGGTAGGGCTTCTGTGTTAAGCAGGTTTCTCTATATGTCCGCCGGCAGAGAAGACGCCTTGATTAACCGAATCGTATTCCGTGCGATTCACTGCGTCGAGTCTGCGCTTAGTTTCTGGTACGTCGTCGGATCTAACAGGTTTCAGCTCTTTTGCTCATAATCTTCGGTCTTCATTACGACGGTCGCAATTCTCTTATCGGCAGGCAGTACCAATATACTCTTGTCGGCGTTAAGGTTTTTAATAGCTTGTACCTCTTCTTTCTTCAGATTGCAATCTGGTGGTTTAGTTCGGTGCAGTATCCTGGCTGTTTCAGTGCGCATTTCCTCTGCCCTTTCACAAGGAAGGCTCAGAATGGCCGCTTCGGTGTTAGCAATCATGTCTTCCATAGGTATAGTTCTCAGGATGATAGCGAAATTCCCTCCTTTTTTAAGAACAGACACTTCCTCTTCGGCCAATTGTCATTCAGTGAGATAGACCACTGTGTGTGACATGTCGGGAATCGCCTTGTCAGTCTACTTCCGGAAACTTTCAAACTTTTTCTTCTGTCGCTCACTGCAGCTTCGAGTTCGTTCCGCATGCTCCTGTGAGTGATCTTGTCACAGTCGTCTCGATGCATTCTGCTACTTAGTTGATAGATATTCTATCAACTACATAGCATTCCAGAATAAAGGCAAGCAGATGACCCATCAGCCAATCGAAATCCTCCCCAAACCCACTGCCTTGACCCAGCCCTCCACCCGATCCAAATACCTAAAATCCCCCCACACACACACAGACCCACTTCATCCAAACAACAGCGCCGGCTGTTGTGGCAAAGTGGTTCTAGGCGCTTCAGTCTGGAACCGCGCGACCGCTATGGTCGCAGGTTCGAATCCTGCCTCGCACATGGATGTGTGTGATGTCCTTAGGTTAGTTAGGTTTAAGTAGTCCTAAGTTCTATGGAACTAATGACCTCAGATGTTAAGTCCCATAGCGCTCAGAGCCATTTGAACCAAACAGTGGCGTGCAACGGAGGACCGCAAGGATAGGCACTCAAAGAGTAAGAAAAGGTTCACCACCCCTACCCCAACCACTCCCTCTCCCTCTGAGGAGCCTGCACCCCCGACAGCACCTGTTGTCACCCTGGGAGGGAACCAGGAAACCATCGCCCTGGACGGGAACTGCGTAACGGGGCAGGACTTGTACGGTTTCGTGATGGCGAAGAAAACCTTTCGGCAGCCGAGGCTTCCGGCGGCCCGGGGAGTAGAATCCGCCCTGAACAGGTTTTAGGCGGTGGCAGATGAGTCAGAGACAACACGGAACAACGCAACAGAGACAAAAACACAGAAACACGACACCCACCATCTCCCTCCGATTGTCGCAGACTTTCCTCAGAATTACGAGGAACTCTTCGAGTTGTTAAAAACAGAAATTGAGGGAGGCAGTTTCAAGGCAAAACCTGCCGGAGGTGACAAAATAAAAATAACACTACACACACTAAAAGACTACAATACAGTCAAAACACTTTTCACCAACAAAAACATACCCCACTACATGTTCACCACAGCAAAAACACGAAACAAGAATATTGTTATCAGAGACCTCACAAGACGACTGTCCCCCCAGGCAATCAAAACAGACTTGTCTGCCCAGGGGTACGTCGTCAACGCTGCCCAGCAGATGGACAAAGTTGAAAGCAAATGCTCTTTATTCCAGGTCAAACTGCCAGATATCTCCCAGAACAAAAGGGAGATAAAAATGGTCTTGGCTGTGCCTATCACCACCGAATCACTGCGCCAGAAAAACAAGACGGTGCAGTGCTTCAGGTGTCAGGGCCTATATCACATCACTGCACACCGCACCGTGGCAATAAGATGCAGAAAGTGCGCCGAGGCCCATGACACGAGGTCCTGTACACTAAAACCCATGGACCCACAAATAAGGTGAGCGCTGTGTGGCAAAAAACACACAGCAGGTTACCAAGTTTGTGAGGTCCACAAAAGACATTCACGGTAGACAAAGGGTGCAAAGCCATCCCCCCACACACGCAAACAAGACACCACCACCCCATCCAGTCACACAAAGAAACAAAACACGTCAACACACATGGACAAAGCTTGCGTAAAACCAAGACCAGCCACATCAAGGGCAACATACGCGGAAGTGGTTTCTCCTTCAAGAAGCCATGAAAACGTAGCCCTACCACCACAACACCAAACACAGCCACAAGAACAACACTGGTAAAGGCACAACAACAACGACCAGGTCCACAAAGACAGAGGAAGCTCTAGGGAACCTCACACTCAGTGCGCACCCTCAGATCAGTTGTTAGGCATTATTGTCCAGACCATGAACCTCGTCGTGGAAAGGATGGAGGAATTCAGGGAGGCCGAGAAGCAGAACACTCAGATCCTCGTTGCCCTTCAGGCAGCAGTCCAGCAGACGTTCCCCTCTGCGACTTCCTCAGAAGTTTCAAAACCCTATCTTGGATAGACCACCAAACATCCAAGGCCTGACAGTGTGCGTCTTTAACGCAGACAGCATTGTTAATCAAGAGGTGGAGATCAGAGAACTCATGAAGGAGTTCTGCATCGACATACACATGATGGGGAAAACCTACCTAAAACCGGGAATAAAAGCGACAGTTCCCAGCTACGTTAGCTACCGTAAAGAAAGTCCAACCCAAGGTGGAGGAGTGGCCATATACATAAAAAGAGGGATCCCCCACCACCAGGCATTCTTACCAGCTACCAATAAAATCGAAGCAGTGGCGGTGGAAGTAACCACTGCCACCATACCCCTAACAATTGTTGCAATCTACCTACCCCCACAAGACGAAATAGAAGAGGAAGACATAGCTGCTCTAGGGAAAATTGAAGGCAAAGTCATAATAGGAGGCAACCTCCAGAGCAGACGCCAAACTGTAAAGACTAGCGCTCTACCACCACTTTGAAACATAGGGTCCAGTCAAGCCCACACATTTTCCAAAAAATGGAGGTAGGCCCGACGTGTTAGACATAGCCCTGACTAGGAGTATCGCTGGGTTTGTGGCCACAAGGACAGTCAACAGAATGTCCTCCGACCACAACCCAGTGATTCTAGAGGTCGATGTAGGAGAATGGGTACCACTCCCATGGTACCAGACGTCTTACAAACGTACAGACTGGGGGCGATACCGAGAAACTGTCGCCTCTGATATCTCTCGCGCTCCGCCACCTACTGCCGAATCAGTAGAACAAGTGCTACAAGACCTAACAGGAACCATCTTGCAGGCAGCGGAAGAGCCCCCCCCTCCCTCTGCAAAGGGACGGGCCGCCTCCGCAAATACAGCTCCTGGAACACTTGCTAGCTCAAATTCGACATGAGAACAGAATGGCAAAAGAGTGGAAAATCACCAGAAATCAGCCAACGAGGAGGCTGCTCAGTCGTCTACAGAGAGATCTCAAGGTAGCGCTCAATGAGCACAGAAACCAGCAATGGCAAACAGTCTCACAGCTCTCAAAGTAGACGATTACACACTATGGCAAGCAACCTAGCAATTCACAAAAAGACGCGCTAGGATACCGCCACTGCACGGCGACCAGGCTCTGGCCTACAGCCATGCTGAAAAGGCCAACGCCCTCGCCGACTCCTTCGAGAAACAGTTTCAAGCTGTAGAACCTCAGGATGAAGAACATGAAGCGGTAGTCCGTCGTCAACTGGCGGTCTTCCTCAATGCTGAGGAGGGCCCAGACGACGATCGCACACTTTTCGCCCCCGAAGACGTGGCAAAAAGTAATTATGTGCCTCCCCACAAAAAAGGCGCCAGGACATGACAGTGTCACCAATCAGTTAGTTAAAAACCTCCCACCCTACGCGATCACACGCCTCGCGAACGTCTTCAACGAGATTACTCGATCCCGTGAGTTCCCAGCTTGGTGGAAACACGCAGAAGTGGTCACGATACACAAACCAGGGAAAGACCCTCTATTCCCGCAGCGCTACAGGCCGATTAGCCTCTTGCCAACTCTCAGCAAGATCTATGAGCGCCTCCTGCTAATACCCACACAGGACATATTACTATAGAGCAACTTCTGCCGGATTTCCAATTCGGATTCCTGCAGAACCACTCCGCCCCACAACAGATCATGAGAGTGGTTGAAGCAGCCACAGAGTGCTTCAGCCACAAAGGCTACTGCGGCATAGTGCTACTAGACGTAGCCAAAGCCTTCGACTCAGTATGGCATAGAGAGCTACTCTACAAGGTGTACACACAATGGTTCCCCGGGAGTATAGTTAAGCAGATCAAAAGCTATCTCATGGATAGAACTTTCTCTGTCAAACTAGAAACTGCCACCTCCATCAAAAGGCGTATTCGTGCTGGGGTGCCACAGGGATCGGTCCTGGGGCCCGTTTTGTACAGTCTGTACACTGCAGACACACCAACGGCCCTTCTGGTGCAAACCACACAGTAAGCAGATGACACAGCCTTCTACACACGAAATGCGAACGAGGACCTGGTCATCCGTAAGCTACAAAGGGTTTTAGATGACACAGGCCCTTGGGCCCATCGCTGGCGCATCAACATCGACTCTGAAAAGACGCAGGCTATGCTGATCACCCAGAGGCTCGGAAGGTGCGGACCTCCTCAAAGCCCCTGCCCCCCTCCACCTTCACCTAAACTAACTCCCCAACTCCCCTGGCGCAGAACCGCCAAGTACCTTGGCGTAACCTTGGACTCTCGTCTTACATGGAAGCCCCTAATAGACGTGGTCCACAGGAAGGTCTGTGCCAGAATGTCCATCCTATGCCCAGTCCTCAACTCAAACATCTCCCTTCCCTGCTCTGTAGGAGTGAATGTTTATCAGGCTCTGATACGGCCAGTAATGGAATATGCATGCCCTGTCTGGGGATACGCAGATAAGTGGGGATACGCAGCGAAGCAGCACCTGGACAAACTCCGGAGGCTGCAGAATCGAACCCTCAGGAGGGCACTCCATCTACCCCTCGGATTCCCTACCGATGATCTGCATACTGCAGCTGACGTGAAAGAGCGTTTCCAAGATCTGGCAAGGGCCTTCTATGAAAGCTCTTCCAGCTCAGGAAACGTCCTCATCCACTACCTAGGTCGGTATGACATGTCCCGCGATAAGCACAAACGCCCAATGACGATTTTCGACAACTAAGTCGAAGAGAAAATCCCTATATCCAAATCCTAATCCTCTTTCCTCTGCCATAGTATCAATCATCTCGCCAAACTCAGGCAAGTACCAGACACACACAGAACAATGATCACATCTCGCAGACACCCAAAAATCACAGAAATAACCACACACAAAGGTACACCTTGGATTAAAAGCCGAAAAGCTGCAAACTGCCCTACACACTTCCCCAAAGCGGGGAAAGTATTAGATGAGAGTGAGAGAGCTCGGCTACGGTTCACCACCGGCAATGGAGGGTGAAGCTTTCACAATGCCAGCCACTCGTGCTGGCGAAACGTCAGAAAAATCATCAGACGAACGTTGGCCGAAGAACCTGAGACACAAGCAAACACGCAGTTTGTCAACAAGTGGCCACGAAAGACTTAACAATTTTGTAACACATTATTAATCAAAACATGTATAGAAGTGAAAGAGGGGAGGAGGGGAAGGAATGAAAATTAAAGATAAATTTAATTTGGGTCATTGTCTTACCCTAGCCAATCATTAGCAAACCCTTGAATATGTCGGAAAAGTTATTTAAGTAATTTTTGTTTCTTATATTGGTCTGTCCATTAAGGGGCTCCGGAAAGGCTCAAAATCATGAAAAGTTCAATTTTTACTTTTTTGCGTTTTCTGAATCTGCAGAGTATTACCTTTTAATAGATATATAATTTATTCAATTCCGAAGACTACAACTATTTTTAAATTTTTTTTGAAATGTGTTCTACATGGGCGTGACCCACTGTGGCGCTGTTAAACTGCTGTCAAATGGTGTTATTATTAACGTCCGTGTTCATCAGGTACATTTTAGTGATGTGAGATAAATTATGTGTTGTGGCTAACCTGTGATGGTTCAATATATATCGCTGGTGTGATTGTCGATTGTTTCATGTTTATTTACTCTGTCATTATCTCGAAAATATTCGTAATTAATTCTGTTTCTTGAGTCTCTGTTTTGTTGAAGTATAATAATGAGTAAAAGTAAAGTTATTAGAAATCCTCTGAAGGCTTTTAAGAAAAGGAGAAATGTTGGAAAGCCAAAGTTATGTGTTATTACTGTAAACAATGAAGACGATAACCAAGTGAGTGAACCTAACCTCTCAAGTACACCTGCCCATAGCAGTCAAAGTGGGAAAGAAAATACTTCACAGAAGAAGCTTGGTTCAATGAGTGAAAACTATGAATGTTTTATGGGCGAATCGGATGTGAATGAAATATTTGATATGTCGGTTCTCAAAGGAATTTTTTCAAACTGTGTAAGATGTATTCATTGTAGTGAAGTTGGTCTGGAAGTCTCCATAATAAAGCACGTAGGACTTGCTAGTGAAATACAACTGAAATGTGATAAGTGTTCATACATGACCACCTTTTGGAACAGTGTTGCAGTAACTGCAACTGAAGAAAATGCTAGCAAAATCTACGAACACAACAACGAGCGATGCTTGCTTTAGACAAGGAACGCCTTCGGGCTGCAGACAGGGCTGTAAAGAGTCTAGAAATACAAGCAAGAGTAAACAGGAGGAGGAACAAGAGGAAGCTGGAGGAGGAGTTTGCAGAGGATGAAGATAATCCATCCTATGGACCTGGAATGCACTAAAACGTTAATTCCAATCTTTGTCGCTCGATTCCCAAAACTTTTATTTTCTCATACTAATTACATGTTTTCTAAGGATCTTCCAAACATATTTGTTTCAAACTTTCAGTAAATGTTACACAGTACCTTCTGCATAATTTAACACAGCCTTTTTCCAAAAAAAATGTATATTTTTGAATATATAAATAAAAAATTGCAAAAAAATGTTGTGAATTTTCATTACAATTGAAAAAAAATCATCTTTAATAACTGAACTAAAATTTTGTAAAATCCCTGTGTTAAGTTGTAGCCCATATTCCAATAAATAATCTGTAAAAAGATCAACTTCCTACCTCAAATACTTTGTGAGGAAAGACGTAATTTATAAGCGTTATTTTAACATTGCAAGTATAGGGCGTTCCAGAGCCCCTTAAGAAATTTATCAGAACATATAATAAAGTTTCCAAAAATTTCACTCTTCTAACAGGTTTATGTTACCATCTCTATTTACTCTTTGTAATAATTCCATGTTCTCTGAGATGTTCCCGAAAGTGTGATAGTGATGTCTAACGCGGATGAGTTACTTGGATTTCCGTGCTCTTTGTATCTTACTCTTACTTTCCCGCCTGTCTGACACATAGATTTCGTCATATTGCTGACACTTTATTTTGTAAATTCAAGACTGATTAAATATTGGTTCACGCCCAATTCCATGCAACAATTTTGTATCTAACCTGTTATCTGTCTGAACGATACAATGACACTGCTTCTTTTAAAAAGCTGTTTAATTTTCTGAAAGACATAAGTAAAATAAGGCTGGACTGCAGTTTGTGGTTTGGTTACACATTTATTTTTTCTAAGGTAATTTCAAAGTTATCAGTATTTTTCTTGTCTTTTAATTTCTTATGGTATAATCTCATTATAATCTGGGGGTCAAATCCATTTCTATCAGCTATGTATTTCAATAGTTAAGTTCTTTTTCAACATTCTGTTCTGATAGTGGTAACCTAATCATCTTGTCAAGCATTAAATGGAAAAAGGCATGCTTGTGCATTTCTGTATGACGTGGGTTGTTATTAGTGATAGTACCTGTAGTAGTGAGCTTTCTGTAAATACTGAAGTGATCTTTGCTGTTATATTTCTCCACTCTAAGGTCCAAGAAATTTATACCACAAATTGTTCAGTTTCTACAGTGAATTTTAGCGATGGGCTCATGCCATTAAATAATCGATGTATGCATGCACATCGTTACTGTCACCATATATCAAAATGATGGTGTGATCTACATATCTTTTATAGTAAATTATTTGTAGCAACTTCAGAGTTGATATTTAATATTTTGTATTCAGTATTGTCCGGAAAGATGGTGGCAAGGTTGCCTGCAAGAAAACACCCCATGGCAAGGTCAATAGACTGTTTAAAGAATTTTACATTAAAACAGAAATCATTATGGGATAACACAATTCCACAGTTAATTCCATGATCTGGGGAACATCTAATTTCTTATTTTGCAGAAAATTTTGCCTGGGTTTGATTTTTGATTTTAACAGGGATGCTAAAACAGCTCAATGTCTAGCCCACCACTGCCCGCACCGAAACTAAGTTTATCGTGCAGTATAGCTCCCTGTATATCTAGTAAAGCCAACCGATACCTTTCAATAGTGCAAGGAGTCCCTGTACCAGTTTTTGTTAGTCTCAGTTTCTTCAGGTCTAGTTGTCCGGAAGATTCTGTATCTTTTGCTCTCCAATTCCATGCATTTGAAGATTAGGTGTTATTGCAGTTTATTCACCCGCATCACGTATCCTACATTCAGAGTCCTCTCTCGTTATACCCATTGTGTGTTGGTGTTTTTTGAAATTCCTTGGCCGGTCATAGTCCAGTCATGAGTTTAATCTCTTTCCTGTTCAATCCCAAGATTACACAGCTTCTTTTACAACGTGGCTTGGGCATCATTACCTTACCATGTTTTTGTTTATGGACCTTGGCCCAATATCCTACATGCTGTTTCCTGAGCCAGTTGTGTAGTTCTAATTTGATCATAGCCTTGGTGATTGTCAGGACAGGTTTCGGTCCAATAAAAACAGTAAAAGACCTTGGAATAATCTTGGATGAACACCTAAACTTGGAAGAACAAACAGTCACAGCTTGCCGGAAATCGCTCCCCTCCCTACATGCAATTCAAAAATTTAGAAAAATATTTTCAACCCATGTTAAACAAAATTTAGTCCAAACACTAGTCTTGCCTAATCGTTACTACTGTGATGTAGTTCAACACGGCACAAATAGTGAAAATTCGAGATGCCTCGAGCTAGTGATGAATGCTTGCGTTAGATACGTATACGGTTGTATGATCATATCAGTCCTTCATACTCCCAGCTAGGTTGGATACGCCCACATAAGGCACGCAATCTCCACACGATGTGCTTACTTCATCGATTTCTTAGCCACTGGTGCCCCCAATACTTAACTTCTCACATTAAACACCAATCATCATTCCACAACCGCAATACCAGATCGGATACGTCTAGCATCTTGGCTGTACCTTTACATAACACAAAATCTTTCTCCATGTCATTCTCCATCTCAGCCATACGACTATGGAACGCGCTCCCCTGTGATCTGCGTCTTATCCAGAACCACTCAACATTCAAGAGGGAACTCAAGATTTACATATTAGGGACGGTATAGCCACCATTGTTGTGCCCCTCTCATCTCTTTCTTTCTCCTCTCCATCATAGCTTCGAATTTTACCATTCTATTTCTCTTCCTCTAACCTATCTACCTCTTCTATATGTCTTTCACCCCATTCTATCGTCTTATGTCTCTGCTTGATGAGAATAACTCACAAGCTGCAAGATTATAACGAGAAAATTCCCAACTAGCAATAGGATTGACATTCACAAAAGAAAAATATGTTTACTTTCATATACATAGTCATTACTATTATTATTATTATTATTATTATTATTCTTGATTGTTATAATTATTTTTTGATTGTTATACTTATCATTGTACTACTTTTATAATCTCTATTTTTTTTTCTTTAACATTAATACTGTATAATATGTTATATGTCCTTAATGTTCTGTAGAAACTGAAATTTGTTGAATCTGAGTATGCCTGGTTAGGCGTAAGAGAGGGCCTGAAGGCCCTAATCTTGCCAGGTAAAATAAATCCATAAATAAATAAATAAACGGAGTTATTGCCCCCATCCTAGCCAATCTGTCGGCATGTTCATTGTCACAGATTCCTGAGTGGCCTGGGACCCACACTAGTTTTACACTATTGCTACTTATCTCCACCAAGGCCCTGTGGCATTCTGCAACAATCTTAGATATTGTTTTAGGAGCTGCCAATGATTTCAGGGCTACCTGGCTGTCTGAATAGATGTAGATGCTACGGTCCTTGTAGCACATACACATATTCTCCTCCACACATGCCCTGATTGCAGTAATTTCAGCTTGGAATACAGATGCCAGTTTTCCTAGAGATATGACGCCCTCCAGTCTTGCCTGAATCCCTTACACACCTGCCCTAACGCCTTGGTCTGTTTTCGACCCATCAGTGAACCAAAAGATGTCCCCCATTCGGTGTCAAACCGTTTTTTCCCACTGCTCCTCACTTCCAATTATTATACTGTAAGTCTTGTTGAAGCAGTTGGAAGTTATAATATAGTCGGCAGGCATTTCCCCAGCCATTCCTATATTTACCTCACTCACTATGTTAGCGTGTTAATCTGGATATCCGAATGAGACCCAGTTTTTGCTAGTTTTAAGTCTGTGTGCCCCAGCTGCCATGTCCATCTTGACCCAAAGGTCACATTCTGAACTGCGTTGTCTTGCAGAGCACATTGCGGAAAGTGAGTTTTGAGGAGCAGTTCCAGCGTCTCATGTGCTGTCCTTGTATATTCCCCATCCTCCTTCCTTAACGTACCTCCTGGACTGGTTGGTACTTAAGTGCGAATCTTCTGAAGTTTGGCTCTTGCAGCCATGCCCTCCACTTCCCCACAGAATGCCTTCCAGGATGCCTTCTTTGCTTGTCTGATTGCAAGATTGTAGTTGATAAGGGCCTCACGATATTTAGCCCATTGTCCTTTACGTCTCGCAATATTAAACAGTCTCCTTACCTGTTTTCTTTGCATTTCTACGTTTTTATTCCGCCAAGGCACACTCCTATTTGCGCACTTCTTGGTGATTCTGCAGTTGTCCTGATATGAGGTCACTATGGCACACTGGATTCCTTTTGAGATTTTAATTTCCGATAAGCCTAAACCAAGGTCCCTCCTATATGTCCTCCAGTCTGTTTTCCTGCGATTCCTATAGGTCATGGTCTGTCTGATTCCCATTTCAACCTTGAATTTAATGTACATGTCGGCCGATGAAGATGGCTCCAACACCACATGCCATTGTTTGATATAGCTGCCCATCATCATGGAACTAAAGGTTATGTCAATTACTTCTTCCCTTCTGCTATTCCTGAATGTAGGTTCATTGCCCCTATTCAGGACCTTAAAGTTGTTAGCTAAAAGGAATTCACCTCTACTGTTGGTGTCCTTGCTACTCCACACTAGGTTGTGGGCACTGGCGTCGCATCCCACCAGCAGTTGGTCGCCTTGCTGATGTCAAGTCTCTACCAGTCTCCTCACCTCCAAGGGAGGAGGAGACCTGTCTTCCTAAGGAAGGTATGCTGAGGCCAAAATAATTTCCCTCGTGATACCTTCCTCACACTGCTGTGTATTAATGGTCACAAGTTCCTAAAGCAGAAATCCATCCTTAGTATGAAAGAAATTCCATTTCTTGCATCGATGCATGTTCTGGAGTTTCTTAGATCTCTAGCGTAAATCAGCTTATCTCTAGTGCCACCGAGGCCTGATATACCCCTTTACATAAATAGGGTTCTTGTATCAGGACCACGTCCACTTCCTGCCTCCCCAGGCAGCGACTCAGGGCAGCAGAAGCCCCTTTACTGTGCTGCAGATTAATCTGCAGCACCTCCAGTCTCCATCTTGCTGCCATCTTTGAGGTCTTTAAGAACCCTGACGGTGACCTGCGAGAACCATAAAAACAATTTCAGGTCCTGCTCCCGTATCGCCCTCCGACCTCCACTACCAGGGTTCGTCCTTCTGGTGAAACCTTCTGGTTGACCACTCTCCAATCTTCTGTCGAGACTCTTGGGTTCTGGGCCCCTATTTTCCCCAACAGTGTCTTAGGAGGGACTTCCTTAAGGATCTTTGGTACCCATACTGATACCTTTGCGGTCTTAAGAAGCTCTGCTGCCGTCTTAACCAGCAGCTTTGCATCTCCCCATGGGGATATCATTGCCACCTTGTCCTTGAGCCATTCCACCGTGTGGACCCCTTCACAGACAAAAGTGAGGTTACCACGATCTAGATAGACCCTCCTGTAGTTGGATCCTGGGCCAGCGTCCCCCACTCCCTTCCCCAATCTTTTCAAAGATGGCCATCTGTACCAATGCCTCCTGATGCGAGGTGATCGAAACCAGTGGACAGCCTTCCCGGATAACTGCCATCCTAAAAACGAAGACTGCAGTACTATAGGTCTGTTTCCCTATTTCTTGCCTCTGTTTTCTCTGGACTCACTTATTCACAGAGGACAGAGTCTTTGATTTCACCCTTATCTGCTTGCTAAGTGTCTTTGACGTAGTGGGAGTCTGATTATCCTCTTCAACCTGAGACAGTTTCTTCCTAAGGGTTTTAGGTTGAAGTCCCTCCACCCACATGGACAGTGCTTCGTGAAGCTGGTGTCCCCCAGAGAGGAAGTTTTGCCTTACTAGCTCAGAGGATTCATCTACTGGAAAATTTGGATATTTATGGTTAAGTTCCTATGGGACCAAACTGCTGAGGCCATCACTACCTAGGCCTACACACTACTTAATCTTAAACTAACTTACCCTAAGGACAACACACTCACTCATGCCCTATGGAGGACTCGAACCTCCGAGGGGGGAAGCCGTGCGAACTGTGGCAAGGCTCCCCAGACCATGCAGCTACTCCGTACCACAGATTCATCTACTGGTACATCAGTGTACAGATTTACAACATCAGAAGATCATAAGGTAGCACTATCAGGCAAATGGATCTCATTCAAGTACCTAACTAACTCATCTGTATTCTTAAGTATACATTCCTCATGGAAGACATAATTGTTATCAGTGATGTACGAGTTGAGCTTTTGACAAAGTTAATAACCTGGGCTCTTGATATAATTTACAGTCAGCCTGACTGGTATTCCACTGTTAGGTATCTTTGTTTGGGCTCTACAATTACATTCTTTTTCTGAAAATCATTATGTATTGAACTTTACCTGCCTTATCTTTCAGGACTTTTTAGAAGGAAAAAATGGAGTCATTCTCTAATGGAGTAATGTTACTAGAATCGAAGAATTCCAATATTTTGCTTATGTATTCATTAATGTATAAAACAACTAAGGAGTTTTATCACTAAGGTCTCAGCTTTGACAAGCTTTTTGTTAATATTTTTTACAAAATGACATTCAAAGTTATTGAGTTTAGTTCTGTTACTCTCATAGACATGTTGTTTGACAAATTTAGCTGTGGCACAGTACCTTCAGCCCAATCAATTAATAATTTTGTACTTGCAATGAGTCTTTTAATGTTTTTATCACTGGTTAATGGACATTAGTTTTATTTTAAACCCTTTTCTAACGTTTTGACGTCTGCATTGGAGAGCACAAGATTTGTAAGTTTTACTACTTTGCCATAAAATTAAATTCTGATTCAGTATTAGTATATGAACACTGTCTAACAAAGAAACTTTCAATTGTCCTTTTATCCCTGTCACTCACGACTTGCCTCTCTAAATTTTCGTTAGTAAACCTAATTTTTTTCACTGGTAATTCTCATGAAAATGTTATTTGTGTTGATATTCACAGTTTCCACTTTGTTTTTATTTCTGTGCCAGCGATGTCAAGATGATCAACGCTCGAAACCGGTTGTGAATAAATATACTGTTAGACAGCACAGTGTTTACCACACATTTTTCCAAGTATATAGATGCTGTTGACAGCCACCTGAAAAAAGTTTTTGATCTGCTGCCCAGCACAGCACAACAGGCAGGAACAAAATATCACCGCACAAAAATGAAACTAATGAAGTGTAAGGCTGCAGTTAGCTTCATCCAACAGTGTCTTACAGTAAAAATTACACCCACTTTCGTTCATGTAAAAACAAAGGTAAGAGAGGCTGTCTAAGAAGGTGAAAGAGTCATGTGTAAGGAAATGGTTGAAAGAAGAGCTGAAAGTGACACTTAAATGCTCGTCTACACTTACTAAAAAGGTGTACATGTCCCACTTGTTACTAGGTAAAGAAATAAATTAGGCATACCTCCAGTCAGTGTATGAAGTAGTTGATGAATATACTAAATTAGGGAGACAAGTTGTGAGCGACAGGCATAAAAAGAAAATCGAAAGTTTGTTTGTTAGACAGTGCTCTTCTACTAATATTGAATCAGAATTTTAATCTTACTGCAGAGTAGTAAACCTGTCAAATATTGTTCTCTAATGTAGAAGTCAAAATGTTAGAAAAGAGTTTAAAATATAACTTATGTCCATCAATCAGTGACAAAAACCTTAAGAGTCATTACAAGTACAAAATTATTAATTGATCAGGCTGAAGGTACAGTGGCAAAGAAAAGCATCTTGTCCTGTACTGTAGCTACATTTGTCAAAGAATATGTCTGTGAGAGTAAGAAAACAAACTCAATAACTTTGAATATTATTATGTTAATAAAATATTAACGAAAAGCTTAGTTGTAAAAGCAGATAAGGGTAATTCCTAACTTGTTTTATACATCAGTGAATACATTAGCAAAACATTGGAATTCTTTGTTTCTAATACCTTTACTCCCACTGATTCTTTCTAAAAATCCATGAAAGATAAAGAAGGTAAAGTTCCAAGCCATCGCTTGCTGTAATCATAAATATATGTCTGAGCGATGATAAATGTTATTATTTTTACATAAAGGAAAGTATCATCTTCTCAATACCCTTCAAATTTTGAGCTACATCCTTAATTTTTACACCTGAGCTAGTGAATTTACTCAAAGCATTTTTGTTTCCTATGCTTGTGATCACTTTTGGAACTCAAATTAATAATCAGTTTAATTAACTTCGTAAGGCTGCTGGTGAACCCATGTGAAATTACAATAAAATAAAAACAGTGAATAGTTGAGGGACTAAGACTCAGATCCATTGCGTATTTAAGTCTACAAAGTAGTGATAAGTTTCGTTATTCTTTTGTAACTACAACTAGCTAATCAATCTTACACAAAAATCATAAAAGAAAATCAGAAAAGGAATGGTATTTGATTGTGTGGTGAAATAAATAGAAAAATTAAATTTATTGATTTTTTGAAAAGAAAATATATGGATATGGAACTTTAACTTTAGAATTTTTGAAAGGCTTTTAAGGACTGTAATGACTGGCATTGAATGCAGACAAAGTCAGTCCTGATTGAATTTTGCCTGAAATATGATGTACATTTCCAATTACCAATATTTTGGAAATTTATTCAGAGTTCTCACCTTAAACGTGGAATTAGTTCTTCTGCCACAATATTAATTCATTGGTCGCCATAAATGTTCTTCTCTTTGTTGACCGTGCGTATCTTCCTAAGGCGGCGTCGGCTTCTTTAGCGAAGACAGTGGAACTTAAGTACTACAACGCTACGTCGATTGAAATAATTCTCGTAAGACTGGAATATTTTTCAAAATTTTTTCACGAGACAATAAGACTTTTCTGACGCTCGTCGCACAAATCATTAATACTGATAATATGGCTGCCTTGCACCACGCTTCAGTGAAGAAAAAAAAGCGTCCGTCACATACAAGGTGACAAACGAGAGTTTTTAGCTCCTTCTTGGAGTACGAAACAAAAGTGAATCAAGTATGGACATTAGGGAGATTATTTTCTACATTATTCTCAGTTTAACGTTAGGCGCAGAACTGCAAGTATTGTATCTCTCTGCGTCGTAATGTGTCATTACAACTGCCCCCCTACTGTATGCTGTCACTAGGAAATTTTATTTGGTTGACAGGATACAGTAGTCGACCTTGTAATCGATAGGTTTGGGGGTCTTTTTCATTTTTGCTGTCTCATTTTTATGGCACTGTAAATTCTTTCGTATTGCTAAGTGTGTTAGTGTTTTGGCGTACTTATGCAAATACACTCCTGGAAATTGAAATAAGAACACCGTGAATTCATTGTCCCAGGAAGGGGAAACTTTATTGACACATTCCTGGGGTCAGATACATCACATGATCACACTGACAGAACCACAGGCACATAGACACAGGCAACAGAGCATGCACAATGTCGGCACTAGTACAGTGTATATCCACCTTTCGCAGCAATGCAGGCTGCTATTCTCCCATGGAGACGATCGTAGAGATGCTGGATGTAGTCCTGTGGAACGGCTTGCCATGCCATTTCCACCTGGCGCCTCAGTTGGACCAGCGTTCGTGCTGGACGTGCAGACCGCGTGAGACACTTCATCCAGTCCCAAACATGCTCAATGGGGGACAGATCCGGAGATCTTGCTGGCCAGGGTAGTTGACTTACACCTTCTAGAGCACGTTGGGTGGCACGGGATACATGCGGTTGTGCATTGTCCTGTTGGAACAGCAAGTTCCCTTGCCGGTCTAGGAATGGTAGAACGATGGGTTCGATGACGGTTTGGATGTACCGTGCACTATTCAGTGTCCCCTCGACGATCACCAGTGGTGTACGGCCAGTGTAGGAGATCGCTCCCCACACCATGATGCCGGGTGTTGGCCCTGTGTGCCTCGGTCGTATGCAGTCCTGATTGTGGCGCTCACCTGCACGGCGCCAAACACGCATACGACCATCATTGGCACCAAGGCAGAAGCGACTCTCATCGCTGAAGACGACACGTCTCCATTCGTCCCTCCATTCACGCCTGTCGCGACACCACTGGAGGCGGGCTGCACGATGTTGGGGCGTGAGCGGAAGACGGCCTAACGGTGTGCGGGACCGTAGCACAGCTTCATGGAGACGGTTGCGAATGGTCCTCGCCGATACCCCAGGAGCAACAGTGTCCCTAATTTGCTGGGAAGTGGCGGTGCGGTCCCCTACGGCACTGCGTAGGATCCTACGGTCTTGGCGTGCATCCGTGCGTCGCTGCGGTCCGGTCCCAGGTCGACGGGCACGTGCACCTTCCGCCGACCACTGGCGACAACATCGATGTACTGTGGAGACCTCACGCCCCACGTGTTGAGCAATTCGGCGGTACGTCCACCCGGCCTCCCGCATGCCCACTATACGCCCTCGCTCAAAGTCCGTCAACTGCACATACGGTTCACGTCCACGCTGTCGCGGCATGCTACCAGTGTTGAAGACTGCGATGGAGCTCCGTATGCCACGGCAAACTGGCTGACACTGACGGTGGCGGTGCACAAATGCTGCGCAGCTAGCGCCATTCGACGGCCAACACCGCGGTTCCTGGTGTGTCCGCTGTGCCGTGCGTGTGATCATTGCTTGTACAGCCCTCTCGCAGTGTCCGGAGCAAGTATGGTGGGTCTGACACACCAGTGTCAATGTGTTCTTTTTTCCATTTCCAGGAGTGTATTTACAAACCCTAATCCTAGTATACAAACTTTTGATTTATACTGAGAAAACAACATCATATAGTAAAGTTTATAGAATAAAATATACAAAGAATACAACGTTATTTACAAATGTTTCCTCCCTCATCATAGGTGAAAGCTTTGTTCAAGTGTTGAATATGGGCGGGCGATACGCACGCATGATTGTTTAGTTGTCCGTTAGCAGGCAACGTCGGCTGATAGAGCGCGCCAGTGCAGTAAATATACACCACCGTGCGGGTACCGTCTAGACTTCTGAACCTCAATACGCGTGTGCTTTTTGTAGTTTCTTCCAGTACTTAGACCGGATACGACGAGGAACATTTGAATATGTGCCCCGAACAACACACCACACTATGTGCGAGGCGGAGGACGATCCTGTCGATGCAGTTCCGGGTAAGAAGCGTACCATGTCAAACTTACTTGGTATTGTCTTCTCGTGTCGCCAGGGTTGTTCGATGGTACAAGCTTCAGTTTTCGTTTGCACTTGTTAAGGCTCGCTGACACTTGCAATTTTGATTTCTACACACACCACTTTAATCGCGAGTATTGCAATTCAAACTTTCTTTTTCACAACACTTTTTTCTTCTCATTAACACCTTTTATATATTGTACCGAGTTTCATTCCACTCGATACGTCTGGTCAATGCACACAAATACTTACAAAATTGTAAATCACTTGACTTTGCATAAAAACATAAAATACATTACATACAATGGAATAAAATATAATACATACAGTAAATTGTTTACATTCATTACAAGTAGAATTATCGACGAAAAAGGCAAAATTTTTGACGATTCATAGTGGCTTCTTTGTCTTGGATGTTACTGACACACACCTTTTGACCTCAATCAGTTAGAAGAAACAAGTCCTTTGTTTTCCTTCTTGAACTCGAGTATAAGTTAAGGTTTACCTCCGTTACGTATTCTTCATACGCAACGACATGCATCAGCATGCAGAGAATACACCTGTAGCCGCTCCACTGGAGCTTGGGAAGGGAATTTTCTACCTTCTACTTAGGATATTGACAACGACTACGTGTATTCTACGGTTTCTACGTATAAAATCTGAAAAATGCATGAAATAATTATTTATATGTAGTTTAACTCTAATATGTACAGTGTTTCGTGCTTGTGCACGTTCTGGTGTGCCTGTAAATCATTCTCCCTAATAAAACTTCCTACACTAACATGGACATATCAATATAAAATCTTCAAGTTCAGGATGTAGCTACTATTACTACGTGCAGTGTCTCGTAATAGCGGCACGCCCTTGCGTGCGTGTATTACCTTAACTTAAAGTGCGCTTAAAGGCGTCTTGTGTTATCATGAGAAAAAATATAAACATTTTAATGCATCGGTTCTCATGAAAATCTATGTACACGAATAATCCTACTTTCATAGCTTCAGTGCAGCCTAAAATTCTGTATGACTTTTTGTTTATAGTTTATTTTATAAGCGATTCCTTTTGCTTACAGGTCGTCGATCACACTACTTACCTGTTTCTCGTATAGCGGCGATATCATTTTCATTCTTCGTAAATATAAATAGCGATATGTGCGAAAGATATATTTTTGAAACAATTCATAATTTCATGTTTCATGTGTGCAAAGTATTTCACAACTTCCTCCTGCATACGTGAGTGAAGTATCGCTAATGTTGCACTGTGCATTAGTTTTTTGTATTTGCTGTTAACCTCGTAGAGTCCTACGACTTTAATTACGTTGTTTCTCGGCGATAGGTATACATTTTTATAAGATGTTGTTTTTTAATTTAATTTTCCCCTATCCACTTCTACGTCGTTAATTACTTGGATTTCTGTTCCCTTCTGTACAGTGCTTCTTTCGTCATACATACATAACTGCCTTATGGTCAGTTAATGCACAGTTATGCCATATTTTCCTCCTTTACTCCTTAGTTTTCACTTTTGTACATGTACCCTCAGTGTATAGCTTATACATTTCAGAGTCGTATTTACTGAGTGTTTTATGTGCTTCGTAACGTCAATTTGTTTCTCTCTCGATAAAGCGTAAGTATTTGTCTTGAGAGCTATGCATGTTCATTACTCGCGTTGCATAGATCTGTTTATTTATTTCCCTATTTTAAAGCTTCTGTCATTCGCTTCACAAAATTCACGTATGCACCTTGTTGGTTATTCTGAAAATCGCTCACTACTGTGTAATGTAAAATTGTGTGTTATCTCTTTGCCTTACTCTTTGCTGCTAGCTTCCTTCTATATGTAACTGTGTGTTGTTTACGTGTACATAGCCTTTTTTCCCGTTCATCTGTCTGTATTACTTCTTTTGGTACTGTGCTATTTTCTTTCTCCTTCCTTACAGCTTATCTTATCTCTAGGATTTCACTAAATTCTATGTAATGTTGTTTTTGAGTGCAGCAGAGTAGCGTACTTCCTTGCTTCCTCTGCGTAAAATACCGTCGAGGACCAGTATGTACCTTCATGTTCACTTAATACTACGGAGTACAAACTTATAAACTAAACTTTCTAAGCTACTATTTACAGGGCTTATGTCCTTCTTTATTTTCTTGCTTTCGAACGACGTTCCGTCACTCGTGTCTCGTAGTAGGCGTAGTGGCAAAACTTTTATTAAATATTCCGCGCATGCTCCCTTGTGTCCCGTGGCTGGGCTGCAGGCGCGGGGAAAATTCCTCATTATTGGTACACATTAATCGTGATGGCCGCCAGCGCACAACATGGGTCACCTGTCGTCTGGACTCGACCGCGCATGCGCCTTCATGCTTTGGATACTCTCAGCTGATCGGACAGGGGAGGGGGGAAAATTTCTCCCTGACTCGATGCCTACAGCGCGACCAACGCCATCGTCTTGCCACGCAGCTATCGCGTGCTCATCAGCTGAGTATTCGATAGCAACTTTGACGCGCGGTTTGTTGCTCGCCTCAAGCTGAACAAACTCTGACCTTCACGCTAATTTGTCATTGTTCCTCGCTCTTAAATAACTGAGTTAGACTACAAAAGTACCGTATGGTTTATTTTATGGTGTTAATACTCAAAGTAACACATGTTTCATTAGGTGTGGTTAACTAAGCCCCCTGCTACGGTCGCAGGTTCGAATCCTGCCTCGGGCATGGATGTGTGTGACGTCCTTCGGTTAGTTAGGTTTAAGTCGTTCAAAGTTCTAGGGGACTGATGACCTAAGATGTTAAGTGCCATAGTGCTCAGAGCCATTTGAACCATTTGAACTATGCCCCCAGTTGGTTACTGGTTTCGATGTTTAATTGAAGCTTGTTATGTTTTCTGGTTTAATGCATATTGGTACTATGATCTTATTACTTTCCCGCGCATCAAGTACTAATCTGACTGACCCGTCAGGTTTGCTGACAGCTAGGATGGGACTGCAGTAGGGCGAATGCGAATGTTCTATCACCTTCCACAGAACCATTCGATCTATTTCTTTGCGAATCGCTTCCTTCTTTGCCCATGTTATCGCATATGATTTATGGCAGTACGATTTATGGGGGTAGACTTCCACGAAGTATTCATAATTTTTGATTACTGTCGGCTGTTTTCTAAAAATGTCTTGGTATTCATAAATTAGATCCGCTAATTCATTTTGTTGAGTTTCTGAAAGACAAGTGGATTTTCCTACCTTCTCGTGGGCGGCCTGTTCGTTAATTATTTCTGTGCCTAATTGTTTGCGGAAAGGAATATCTATCAACAACACTTGTGGGTGAACTAATTTTACTTCAGCTTGTTTCTGTAATTAGCCATTACGCTCTATTGTTGACTTTACAAGATTGACCTTCACACTACGGCTGCCCACTCGGAAATAGCAAAGTCCACTGCCTATGTCGATGTTTACTTTATACTGCCGGAAAACTTCCATACCTAAAATACAATTGACGATTAACTTGTCAACGATTAAGAATGTACAGTTTATCGTGACATCGCTAATGGTAACAGGTATTTGCGTCTGCCACTTAATACTTTTTGACATTTTATCTACAGCTGTCAAGATTTTACAATTTTCCGTTGTCAACACTGGTACTTTTAATGCTTTCGAAACTTCTTTAAATAAACTGTTGGAAATACACTCCTGGAAATTGAAATAAGAACACCGTGAATTCATTGTCCCAGGAAGGGGAAACTTTATTGACACATTCCTGGGGTCAGATACATCACATGATCACACTGACAGAACCACAGGCACATAGACACAGGCAACAGAGCATGCACAATGTCGGCACTAGTACAGTGTATATCCACCTTTCGCAGCAATGCAGGCTGCTATTCTCCCATGGAGACGATCGTAGAGATGCTGGATGTAGTCCTGTGGAACGGCTTGCCATGCCATTTCCACCTGGCGCCTCAGTTGGACCAGCGTTCGTGCTGGACGTGCAGACCGCGTGAGACACTTCATCCAGTCCCAAACATGCTCAATGGGGGACAGATCCGGAGATCTTGCTGGCCAGGGTAGTTGACTTACACCTTCTAGAGCACGTTGGGTGGCACGGGATACATGCGGACGTGCATTGTCCTGTTGGAACAGCAAGTTCCCTTGCCGGTCTAGGAATGGTAGAACGATGGGTTCGATGACGGTTTGGATGTACCAAGCACTATTCAGTGTCCCCTCGACGATCACCAGTGGTGGCCGGCCAGTGTAGGAGATCGCTCCCCACACCATGATGCCGGGTGTTGGCCCTGTGTGCCTCGGTCGTATGCAGTCCTGATTGTGGCGCTCACCTGCACGGCGCCAAACACGCATACGACCATCATTGGCACCAAGGCAGAAGCGACTCTCATCGCTGAAGACGACACGTCTCCATTCGTCCCTCCATTCACGCCTGTCGCGACACCACTGGAGGCGGGCTGCACGATGTTGGGGCGTGAGCGGAAGACGGCCTAACGGTGTGCGGGACCGTAGCCCAGCTTCATGGAGACGGTTGCGAATGGTCCTCGCCGATACCCCAGGAGCAACAGTGTCTTTAATTTGCTGGGAAGTGGCGGTGCGGTCCCCTACGGCACTGCGTAGGATCCTACGGTCTTGGCGTGCATCCGTGCGTCGCTGCGGTCCGGTCCCAGGTCGACGGGCACGTGCACCTTCCGCCGACCACTGGCGACAACATCGATGTACTGTGGAGACCTCACGCCCCACGTGTTGAGCAATTCGGCGGTACGTCCACCCGGCCTCCCGCATGCCCACTATACGCCCTCGCTCAAAGTCCGTCAACTGCACATACGGTTCACGTCCACGCTGTCGCGGCATGCTACCAGTGTTAAAGACTGCGATGGAGCTCCGTATGCCACGGCAAACTGGCTGACACTGACGGCGGCGGTGCACAAATGCTGCGCAGCTAGCCCCATTCGACGGCCAACACCGCGGTTCCTGGTGTGTCCGCTGTGCCGTGCGTGTGATCATTGCTTGTACAGCCCTCTCGCAGTGTCCGGAGCAAGTATGGTGGGTCTGACACACCGGTGTCAATGTGTTCTTTTTTCCATTTCCAGGAGTGTAATATTCGTAGATGCGCCTGTATCTAAAATGACGTTCGTAATTATAGTTCCTATCTTTGCTGTTATTACAGCCTGTACGAGGTCACTTACCTCGTTCGGTGCTTTCATCTCTTCTTCACATAGATCTCCTTCTACGTCAGCATCCTGATCATATCTTAAAAATAATTGTTTAAGACGTAATGTGTGTATGTCTGTGGCCCCTGTTGTCAAATCGGTCGGCCGGTTAGGGCTCATTGCGACCGATCGTTGTTTACCAGGGGGAGGCAACGGTGTTGCTTGCTTACTGTCCGTTACCTCTACGATGTGTACTGAGTGGTTATTGTGTCGCCACTTCGTTTCCGGACTGCTGCGTGCAACATTTTCTTGCGGTCGGCCGTCGCTATTTCTCCTTGTTCCGTCATTCCTATTACTGTAACTATTCTAATTTTCATTGCCGGGCCGCCTTTCATCACGCTGGCCTGACCAATAATTCGCGTGATTTTTATCGTTTCCATACCAGCGTGGACAGTAATCTGTATTAAATCTTCGGTCGTCACATCTCTGTGGCGCCGAATTCCTTCGATTTCAGTAATTCCGGTTTCCATTATTGGGCCTTGTCGCATACGGATGCCCAACGTTTTGGTTTTGTCCACTGCCATTAAAATGATTTCCGTTACCGTTGTTTTGATTGTTTCCGGAGTGTTCATTCCGATTATTTGTGTTGGGCTCTTCTTCATATATTACACTACTGGCCACGACTAAGATGACGTGCTACAGATGCGAAATTCAACCGACAGGAAGAACATGCTGTGATATGCAAATATTTAGCTTTTCAGAGTATTCACACAAGGTTGGCGCCGGTGACGACACCTACAACATGCTAACATAAGGAAAGTTTCCAACCGATTTCTCATACAGAAACAGCGTTCCCTGGTGAAACGTTGTTGTGATGCCTCGTGTAAGGTGGAGAAATGCCTACCATCACGTTTGCGACTTTGATAAACGTCGCGTTGTAGCCTATCGCGATTGCTGTTTATCGTATCGCGACATTGCTCCTTGCGTTGGCCGAGATCCAATGACTGCTAGCAGAATATGGAGTGGGTCGGTTCAGGAGGGTAATACGGAACGTCGTGCTGGATCCCAACGGCCTCGTATCACTAGCAGTCGAGATGACAGGCACCTTATCGGCATGGCTGTAACGGATCGTGCAGCCACGTCTCTATCCATGAGTCAGCAGATGGGGACGTTTGCAAGACAGCAACCATCTGCACGAACAGTTCGACGACGTTTGCAGCAGCATGGATTATCAGGTCGGAGACCATGGCTGCGGTTACCCTTGACGCTGCATCACAGACAGGAGCGCCTGCGATGGTGTACTCAATGACGAACCTGGGTGCACGAATGGCAAAACGTCATTTTTTCGGATGAATCCAGGTTCTGTTTACAGCATCATGATGGTCTCATCCGTGTTTGGCGACATCGCTGTGAACGCACATTGGAAGCGTGTATTCGTCATCGCCATACTGGCATATCACCCGGCGTGATGGTATGGGGTGCCATTGGTTACACGTCTCGGTCACCTCTTGTTCGCATTGACGGCACTTTGAACAGTTGACGCTACATTTCAGATGTGTTACGACCCGTGGCTCTACCCTTCTTTCGATCCCTGCGAAACCCTACATTTCAGCAGGAAATGTACCACCGCATGTTGCAGATCCTGTACGGGCCTTTCTGAATACAGAAAATGTTCGACTGCTGCCCTGGCCAGCACATTCTCCAGATCTCTCACCAATTGAAAACGTCTGGTCAATGGTGGCCGAGCAACTGGCTCGTCACAATACGCCAGTCACTACTCTCGATGAACTGTGGTACCGTGTTGAAGCTGCACGGGCAGCTGTACCTGTACACGCCATCCAAGCTCTGTTTGATCAATGCCCAGGCGTATCAAGACCGTTATTACGGCCAGAGGTCGTTGTTCTGGGTACTGATTTCTCAGGACCTATGCACCCAAATTGCGTGAAAATTTAATCACATGTCAGTTCTAGCATAATATATTTGTCCAATGAATACCCATTTATCATCTGCATTTCTTCTTGGTGTAGCAATTTTAATGGCCGGTAGTGTAGATCAGTTGAGTCAAGCACGGAAAGAAAGTATTCAAGGTCGTTCTCCGGTGTGGTTACCAATTTTTAGCGTAAGTTCGCGGGTGGTCTGTTTTTCAGAATTTTGAGAACGTCCACTTGGGGTATTGGATTGTTCCAATAGCGCGTCTTATTCAAATACTTTTCGAAATACTTTCTCAACCCGCCGTGTTTGAGGTTTAACGGTTGTCGGTTAAATACTTCACGCCACAGTCTTTCTTGGACCCCAGTAGACCAATATTTCTCCAAGAAAGCCCGTTCAACTTCTTCGTAGGTGACGCACTGTTCTGCCATGTCTGTGTCCCACAAAAGTGCGTCGCCTTGTGTGAAGCCTACTACATATCTCATCTGCTGTGCCTCAGTCGAGTTTCTTGGTAAGACATTTTTAAATGCTCTTACGAATACGACTGGATGAGTTTTTCTGGATTCCGTGGTGAAAACTGGAAACTGTCTATGTTCTAACAGGCTCTCATCGACTAGAATCGTCGAGATGCAAGGCGGCACGCATGCAGCATGTTGCAGCGCCGCGTTTGGCGAATAGCCATTATTTGCCTGCACCTGTGCGTTCACATACGTCGGACTGGGCGCGTAATATTCTGCGTAATTGACATCGTAATCTGGCACGGACGAATAAATGTCACGCTGCCTGTTGCTTGACGTAGACAAATCATTTGAAACACCCAGTCTACCCGCAACTTCCTTACGTATTCTGTCCTCGGCTTCTTTGATTTCATTACCTAATTTTTTTAAAAGTTTTATTTCTCGGTCAGTTATTGATTGTTTTATATTACCGGTTTCTAAAGTTTCATTTATTTTGATAATGTCCTCGTTAATATGTCGAGTTTCCTGTTTCAGAAGACCGACTTCTTCGTGAACTTTATTAACTTGGTCAGGTATCTCTTCACATACGGACTGTACTTTTGTTAAATTTAATTGAATAGCCTCTGCGTTTTCATGTATTTCTTTTTGTACCGTCTGTGTTTGATTGTGCGTTTCTACGATTCCTACGGCCACTCAGAGCCATTTTTTAGTAAATCGAAGAGAGACTAAAGTAATGGGAAGTAACACAAATGAGAACAGCGGGAAACGGAACATCAGGACTGATGGTCACGAAGTAGATGAAGTTAAGGAATTCTTCTACCTAGGCAGCAAAATAACCTTTAACGGCGGAGTAAAACGGACATAAAAACCAGACTAGCTCAGACAAAAAAGAGCATTCCTGACCAAGAGAATTCTACTAGTATCAAACGTACACCCCAGTTTGAGGAAGAAATTTCTGAGAATGTACGTTCTAAGCACAGCATTGCATTGTAGTGAAACGTGGACCGTGGGGAAACCGGAGAAGAATCGAAACATTTGAGCTGTGGTGCTGAAAAAGAATGTTCAGAATTAGGTGGACCGATAACTTAAGGAATGGCGAGGTTCTCCGCAGAATCGGCTAAGAAAGGAATATGTGGAAAACACTGACAACAAGAAGGGACCCGATGGTAGGACACCTGTCAAGAGATAACGGAGTAGCTGCCATGGTAGTGGAGGGAGCTGTAGAGCGTCAAAACTATAGAGGAAGACGAAGCCTGGAATACATCCAGCAAATAATTGAGGACGTAGGGTGCAAGTGCTACTCTGAAATGAAGAGGTTGGCACAGGGGAGGAATTCGAGGTGGGCCACATCAAACCAGTCAGAAGACTAATGAATAAAAAAATAAAAGAAAATGATGCCATTGCAGGACAGCTATCAAACGGGATTTTAATTCCTGTTCTCTACACTTTTAAAACGTAATCTCATAACACTTTGTTAGCATAATCAGGAAGGATTCACAGTACAGACTCTTAGGAGTACAGTTCGCCAGTATGTAACAAAAGTTCTATATTTGCATATCATGGTTCGTCCATTTTTTCATTTACTTAGGCACCCACGTGTTGATGTTGATACACCTTTCTTCTTAAGCAAAAGAGATCCTCCCACAAAAATTTCAGGGACCACAAGGCCTTCTTGTAATTACAAGGGGCGATCAAAAAGTTTTGATTTCGAGGGCGATGCGGGTATACAAGCAGCGATATGTAGGCAAGGACTCAGTGTGCCATTCGTGTCTTTCCGTAGTGCGATCGGTAAATGCGGAAACGCAAACTTATGCGTCCAAACAGGACTAAAGTGCTGTTATTCTTTTCTCGGCTGTTGAAGGACAAACACCGGTACACATGCATCGGAGAATAGAAAAATTGTATGGGGCAGCATGTCTGTCGATAGCCATTTGAGACGCCCCACTTAACCCGCAGGACAGGACAGGTAGTTTAAATTGTGGAAAGGGGCCAAAATAAGGAGCTGTCAGTTACACTCGAACATACAACTTTATTATTTGATCAAACATTACAAGAGCCCAAAAAAAATTTTTTTGAACACACAGCTTTAATCTTTGGGACTTAATTACCGCCTGAAAGCCACTTTAATTTAAAAACACCTGAAGGCCAAAGAACCTGATATTTTCAGAGCAAAAAATTCGAATTCAAATTCGACTGAAAGCCCAACACTTAAAGCTAAACGACATTAAATTTTTTTCTTAAAAAAAAAACAAGGGCTTACGTAAAACAGTTCTTAATTAGGCAAAACTCAACCAAAACAGAAATTTAAAAGGCAAGCCCTTATCTTAAAACAGTTCAATAGTTAGGCTGAATGCCCTAAGAATCCGACACTTCAAGAGCATACAAGTTAAATTCAAATTGGCTGAAGGCCTAACACTTGAAACACCATAACATTAATTTTTTTTTAAGTACCAAAGGCCTTACATGAAACAGTTTTTTAATTTAGGCTGAAGGCCTTAGGGGCAAACAACTGAAACTCAAAATCGGCTGAAGGCGCAACACTTAAAATTCAACAACATTTGAAAGATATGTGCTAAGGTATGATCAGGGTACATTCAGAAAATAAAGTCGATAGTTGCCAGCCGAAAGATGGAATGAGTATAATATCTTTGAGTAGGAGGATCTTTGATGGTTAAGAGAGCCTTGCGAGCGCAGTAAGGAAACTGAAGAGTCGCAGCTAGGTGCCCGGAGGAAGCAGATGTGTGGTGACAGCTTTAAGGTAGGATTCGTGCTGCGCAAACTTTAGCACGTTAATGGGAGATGCTATATAATGATTTCAAAATGGCTTTTCTTAGGTAATGTTCAGAGAGAGGATTTATATGTCCAAGGTTTGATGAGTAAGCGTTTTGTAAAATTTTTTTGTAAGAGTGATTTGTGCTACAAAAATGTTGGAAATGGTAGTTTTTGTGTATGACTTAAAATTTTAACAATATATATATAGAAATCAACATTGTATTTAAATCTAACAGCCTGAATCATAATCCACATCATTGTATTGAATATGAAAATGAGTAGTAAAGTAAGTTACCCACCAATGAAAGAACGTAAAGAAAATGAGGGCTCTATAAAAAATATATGTGCAGTTCATGGTTTGAAATCGATTCTGGTATAACTAAAGTTATCAGAGCAAAGTTATTTCAAATAACTAATTTTATGCCATTGCACAACTGGCATTATTCAAGGCAAGATATAATTTCATTAAGTAAACATCTGGGCCAAAAGTTAATTTTTCAGTACCATCTTAATGCCATTGCACAAACGGCATTATTCTCTTAAACTCGATTGCTGAGTCAAATATGTGTTTCATTACTGGCAAAATGGATGAGTGCAAGAAACAAGTTCGCAGATGCAGTTAGATGCAGGTTTGTCGAATAATTAATTTTGAACTATTTTTTGTTTGATACTTTCACTAATTAAAAAGGAAAGAATTTTGGTTAGATACTTTCACTTTCAAAGATAATTTTATCCATGACACTTACACATTAAAACCTTAAAAATGCCAAAGGCCTTACGTGAAGCAGTTCTTTAAATTAGGCTGAAGGCCTAAAGAATCTTATGCCTTAATGGCAAAACAACCTTAATGAAGAAAAAAATGGCTAGAAGCTATACAAGTACAAACAACAAGAACAATAAAAAAAAGGCAGTACAGCCAAGGACGCTCAGATGTTCGAGGGTCGGCCTGGAATTCAAACACTAACGCTTGCTTAGGTGAGACAGGCAGTCGGGCTAACCATTCACAGTCCGACAACAACCCAACTGACTGACAGTCAACGGACCCACTGACAAGATAACTTCCACTTCACCTGACCAGGGCACAACAAGCAGTTCAACGGAACAACGTAGAAGATATTGGCGACCACAACCAATCATACATGGAGCTGTAAAACTACACACAGTGCTGGACAGCAGCAACATGATGAGGAAAATACACTGCCTGAAATTTACGTCAACGGCCAGGGCAGGTAACCGGAACCTTAACAGCCACAAGGCAGAAGATTCCGCTGATGTACTTCAATTCAAATAACCAAATACAGTGAAACTGCACCGGAAGGTGGCTAGAATTTTCCAACCTGAAAATGACGTTGTTGCTCACGGGAATATCCCAACAGGCGACAACAAACTCCAAACTACACATTGTAAACAGTCTTAACTTGCTGGTAGATTAAATCAAAACTCAACTTTCGTGTCCAAGGTTGGTGAGCCACGGACCTTGTAGCAATGGTAACAGCCCCACACACTCCGACACGGCATAGAGGCCACCAGCAGGTCCGGCCAAACTACGCGCTGCGGTGATTTCCTTGCTGCTCCACGCCAACCGACCAACTACCCAGGCCCAGAGATGGTGAAAGGACCAAATATAGGTCAGCCGATGAGACGACCAACCGAACGACCAACCAACAGTCGTCCCGCTCCAATCTCCCTCCGTCGGACAGCTCATGTGTATCGCCAGCAGTCGCTGAGCACTGGCTGTCGGCGCCTCACCAGCGCTCCGTCCCCGACTTCACTGCTGCTGCGTCTCGACTGCACTACTGGTCTGTCCAGAACTGACTGCCAGACACACAAGGACCCAGAAATACTATCGGTCGCTCCAGAGATGGTACGACAGTGCGCTTATCGATATGCACTGCTGATGCTGCTCGCGGGCAAGTAAGGCAGGAAGTTAGTGACGCCAGTAAATGGAATAACAAAATGAGACGGCAGTATCGTAATAGAAGATGACGAACAATAATTGGGGTAAAGGCGAGTCGTGCGCTTCTCACCATTGTTGTGTAATGGTGCGCCAAGTCCCGTGTCGGTCGCGATTCGACACAAGGAGACAGTCGAACTAGGAGCCCAGCAGAAATAAAATTCAAATGGAAGACATTCGAGCTCCTGCCCTATACTCCAGATCTCTCTAAATTCAATTATCACACCTACTGTCCCATAAGAAAGGCCAGTGGGAGACATTCGTGCACCCTTCCTATAGTCCTAATGTCTCCCCATGCAATTATCACACCTCCAGTCCCTTATAAAAGAGCTTGAAGAGTCGACGATTACTGTCCGAAGAGGGTGTGGAGCGAGCAGTTGCTGACTTATTCACGCAACTGGATACAACCATTTTGTCAAACGGGTATCTTCAACCAGGTGCGTCAGTGAGATGATTGCCCCAACGACCACCGTGATTTTGCCCGACTGGTATAACGACTCTAGACTGTACGGCCTTCGAACGGAACTTTTTGATCGCCCATATCTATCTGTACAAGGCATACTTCCTGACACAGGGTGAGGCAGCAGGCTCTTACTTTGAGTGATAGTATTTTCAGTTTTGAACAAAAAATGTCGTATGGACATATGCCCTATTCCGAATGGTTTCTGAGATAGAACGCACATAATGTACATTGTTATTTATTTTCTGTATTATTTTAACACTGCCATTGTTTACAACGTACCACAGTAGTGTGGAAGAAGCTGAGACGAACAGTTTCACACAGGATGCTTATGATCTGTCAGATAGGAGAACTACCTCAAATTGGCCTACAAAATCTACCTATGCTACGGCGCATGGACATCACCCGAGATTTTCAATATTCTCATGCTCTCTTCGCACAGACTATTAGTGCTAGGGAAGAAATGAGTACGATGTCTTTTGTAGGAAATTTAATGTGATTTAATTCTGGCTGTGATACGTTTTCGCAAGAGGATGCGATTTTCGAGTTGTTGAAGAAAAAGGTGCAGAAGTAATGTTAAGCATCTTCTGCCTCGGAAACCATCATGTCCACATGAGAATTTTTGTTCAGAATCATGATCACCTGTCAAGGTATGGATCTTTGCTCTTAACTCCCAATATCAAACTTAAATATGAACAACCGCAAGCCATCGCATGGTGCTTGGCGGAGAGTACCTTGTACCACTGCTGGTGATTCCGTTTCATGGTCTACTCGGAAGTGTCTGTATACTCCCGTACGAGACCTGAGCTCTTTATCTCGTCTTCGCGGTTCTTACTCTTTGGTAGCAATAGGACGGTTCTGTGGTCGGTCGCAAATCCCGGTTCTCTGAGCTTTCTTCAGTGTTTCGCGCGCTTGGTCTTCCCACCAGGGGTCCCAATTGAGTTCAAATGGTTGAAATGCCTCTAAGCACTATGGGACTTAACGTCGGAGGTCACTAGTCCCCTAGAACTTAGAACTACTTAAACCTAACTAACTTAAGGATATCACACACATCCATGCCCGAGGCAGGATTCGAACCTGTGACCGTAGCGGTCGGGCGGTTCCAGACTGAAGCGCCTAGAACCGCTCGGCCACAGCGGCCGTCCCAATTGAGTTCACGAAGCATTTCCGGAATACTGGCGCGTTGACGAAGCTACCGGTAACAAATCGAGCAGCCTGCCTCTGAACTGCTTTGACGTCTTCCTTTAATCCGACCTGGTAGTGATCCGCAATATTCGGCCAGTACTCAAGAATGATTTGCACAAGTGTTCCGTACACGATCTCCTTTATAAGACACCATTCGCCTTCCCTGCAATCGACCTTGCTTGCTCGTTCCATTTCATACCGCTTTGCAATGTTACGCCAAGATATTCAACTGACGAGACTGTGCGAAACAGCACTGCACTAGTTCTGTATTCTAATATCATGGGATTCTTTTGTCTTTACTGACTTACTTTTTTTCGTACTTAGGGCAGGCGGCCATTCATGAGACCAAATAGAAATTCTGTCCAATTCATCCTGTACCCTCCTACTGTCTCTCAACGATGATACTTTCCCGTACATTACAGCGTCATCAGCAAACTGCCTCATATTGCTGGTCACCCTACCTGTCAAATCATTTGCGTTATGGAGAACAAGGGCGGTCCTATCACACTTCCCTGTGCCACTCCTTACGATACCATTGTTTGTGATGTATATTCGCCGTCCAGGATACTTTACTGAATTCTATAAACTAGAAGTCCGCAAGCTAATCACGTATCACATAACTTACTCCGTATGCCCCGGCGTTTGTTCGGATGATGAGACGTTCGGTAACACTCTGCCGCGTTTCACTGCGTCAAATAGCTTCAGTCGAATGCCGGGATGGTTCCTTTGAAAGGTCACGGCCGACTTCCTTCCCTTCTTCGATGGGAGCGATCACCACGCTGTTTGATACCCTCCCCTCCCCTCAGACCAACCAACCAACTGCGTGAAGTATTAGGTTTACAAAACTATCAAATTTTACAGTGTTACCAAATGTTAGCATTTTTTTTTTAAATTCTGGAGTTTAGCGTTAAGAATGAGGTGTTTTATATAAGCACTAAAAATTCAATTTTCTGAAAAAGGCCATTGATGTTTCTTCTCGTATTTAGTTTTCTGTTATATTCTGCAGCATGACAAACAGGTTCTATTTCACTTTCTGTGTCAGTTTTCTTCCTTTTCGAGTTCACTTGGCGCACTCTTCTTGATTTTTGTCCCCAGCAATACCTTCTTTTCTTGCACTACTCGCTACATGTCTACTAAATACAAATCTGTCACTGATTTCACTCCAGAATAAATACATATTTCCCGTGAAGCGTATTTCTTGTTGTGCACACCAGCACTGAGACATGAAACTACATTATAACCATAAACAGCAAGAGTTTTTCTTTCCACAAAAATAGTTTATGACAGCCTTGGTAAGAAATCTTATTCTGGATTGTGGGTACCGCTATAAGTTCATCAATACGCTTTCATTGAAAGGTCCATGATAAAAGTTTGATGTCTTCCATTGCAGCTACTGTCAGAAAATGCCTGTGATGCTATTACTGCCGATAACAAGTACCCCCCTCGAAGCGCTTTGTGGTACTACTTCTCTGCCGGCCTCCATTTGAAACAATTAATTGCTCATTACAATGCCAAATTGCATAACCGAAATAATTGTATAAAATGCGGTAGAATAACTCGAAAAACGAGGCCCATGAGAGAGCAGTCGCGCATATTATTCGGAGTAATAGAAGTGTTCCGAATCAAAGACCATCAGTTCGATTCTAATCAGGATTGGACAGCTGTGTCGTAACTGTTGATCGATTCCCGAGCTGCAAGGCGGATGGCGGTGGCGGCACCTAGTGTATTATCTTGGATGGGTAACCAACAGCATTTATGAACACGGGAATCCTGCAAAAGCTGCACATATTTGTAATGTATTTGAATGTTCAAACAACACACATCAAAAACGTTTTGCATCACCTCGGTTCCTAGATTTCCGGAACCCGTACAGAAAATTCGAATAGAGATCAACATAAACATCATTTCCGCCCTTTTTATTGCTCATGAAAACCACACATTGCATGTTATACCACCATACAGCGAAACTTTCAGAGATGGTGGTCCACATTGCTGTACACACCGGTACCCAGTACCACGACCTCTTGCATTGATGCACGCCTGTATTCATCGTCGCATACTATCCACAAGTTCATCAAGGCACTGTTGGTCCAGATTGTCCCAGTCCTCAACGGTGATTCGGCGTAGATACCTCAGAGTGGTTGGTGGGTCACGTCGTCCATAAACGGCCCTTTTCAATCTATGGTTCAAATGGCTCTGAGCACTATGGGACTTAACTTCTGAGGTCATCAGTCCCCTAGAACTTAGAACTACTTAAACCTAACTAACCTAAGGACATCACACACACCGATGTAAGAGGCAGGATTCGAACCTGCGGCCGTAGCGGTCGCGCGGTTCCAGACTGTAGCGCCTAGAACCGCTCGGCCACCCGGCCGGCTTTTCAATCTATCCCAGGCATGTTAGATAGGGTTCATGTCTGGAGAACATGCTGGCCTTTCTAGTCAAGCGATGTCGTTATCCTGAAGGAAGTTATTCACAAGATGTGCACGATGGGGGCGCGAATTGTTGTCCATGAAAACGAATGCCTCGCCAATATACTGTCGATATGGTTGCACCGTCCGTCGGAGGATGGAATTCACGCATCGTACAGCCGTTACAGCGCTTTCCATGACCACCAGCGGCGTACGTCGGTCCCACATAATGCCACCCCAAAACAACAGGAACCTCTCATCTTGATGCACTCGCTGGACAGTGTGTCTAAGGCGTTCAGCCTGACCGGGTTGCCTCCAACACGTCTCCGACGATTGTCTGTTTGAAGGCATATGCGACATTCATCGGTGAAGAGAACGTGATGCCAATCCTGAATGGTCCATTCGTCGTGTGGGGCCCCATCTGTACCGCGCTGCATGGTGTCGTCGTTGCAAAGATGGACCTCGCAGTGGAGGTCGGGAGTGAAGTTGCGCATCATGCAGCCTATTGCTCACAGTTTGAGTCATAACACGACGTCCTGTGGCTGCACGAAAAGCATCATTCAACATGGTGGCGTTGCTGTCAGGGTTGCTCCGAGCCATAATCCGTAGGTAGCGGTCATCCACTGCAGCAGTAGCCCTTGGGCGGCCTGCCTCTCTGTATCTCCTCCACGTCCGCAAAACATCGTTTTGGTTCACTCCAAGGCGCCTGGACGCTTACTTCCCTTGTTGAGAGCCCTTCTGGCACAAAGTAACAATGCGGACGCGATCCAACCACGGTATTGACCGTCTAGGCACGGTTGAACTACAGACAACACGAGCCGTGCACCTCCTTCCTGGTAGAATGACTGGAACTGATCGGCTGTCGGACCCCATCCGTCTAACAGGCGCTGCTCGTGCATGGTTGTTTACATCTTTGGACGGGTTTAGTTACATCTCTGAACAGTCAAAGAGACTGTGTCTGTGATACAATATCCAAAGTCAATATTTATCTTCAGGAGTTCTGGGAACCGGGGTGATGCAAAACTTTTTTTGATGTGTGTAGAATTTTAACGAACAGAAATCTGATGAGGCTTGCAAAAGCGGAGAAACAACTTCGCCACGGGTTTGCTAAGTACTGAGAGATCAGCTTGTAACAGTGGTTGCTAGATGTTTCCAAAGAGGTATATGTAAGATAAAATAGGAAGCAATGCGCTGCACCAGAGTTGCTGTTAGATGAGAAAGATGTGACTGTGTCTTTTTTTAAGTCTGCAGAAGGTGAGGAGTCTGTGTGTGTCCTCATGAAAAGAGGTCGTAAACATTTTATCACTCCTCCTATTGTAACAGTTTTGTACACAATATTGGATTTTGAGTTAATATAAATACCGTCAAGTAAGATACAGAGCCTGTCTGTTTATTTGACAAACGGTTCATCTCGCCGCATCGAAATGTGTGTTTCTTTCACTATGCGACACGGCCGATAATTAGCAACTTGAAAATAGAGACAACATTGGTCGTATATTTTTTTACTATTGCAAAATCGATTTTCTGTCACTGAGTGACCATCTTCAGTGCTAGAAGTTAAAAAATTTTTTCACATTACGATCAGAGAGTACAACATAGAAAATCACAATTACATCTGCATATGAACATAACACTTGTTAGAAACAAACCTATATTGTATAACTTAAATTGGGATGCACTGTTGTCACTAAGCTTACGGCAATCACATAGACTGAGGTCGCTGTTTACCTGCACTTGTTCAGCAGACCTCGGTGTGACGGGGCTTGACACGCCCTCTATGTGACATGTGTCACGTGAAGACATAGTATTATGAATTATTAACACTAAATTTAGTGTTAATAATTCATAATACTATGTCTTCACGTGACACATGTCACATAGAGGGCGTGTCAAGCCCCGTCACACCGAGGTCTGCTGAACAAGTGCAGGTAAACAGCGACCTCAGTCTATGTGATTGCCGCAAGCTTAGTGACAACAGTGCATCCCAATTTAAGTTATACAATATAGGTTTATTTCTAACTAGTGTTATGTTCATATGCAGATGTAATTGTGATTTTCAATGTTGTACTCTCTGATCGTAATGTGAAAAAATTTTTTAACTTCTAGCACTGAAGATGGTCACTCAGTGACAGAAAATCGATTTTGCAATAGTAAAAAATATACGACCAATGCTGTCTCTTTTTTCAAGTATACCTGTTATCTGGTCGTAGTGCACAAGACAACATGGAGTCGCCAATCAATTAGCAACTTCTAACGATGTTCGATGAGGTTTCGGGATTGCAGCCGGATCATGTTGAATTCTTGCCACGATATTTCCACTGGCAATCCTCCAACCACCTTCAGGCGAGTGTATGTCACTGGAGACTGTAATTTTTTCCCTTTATTTTCGATTCCCCCCAGAGGGGGGCGGACTGGCAGCAGCTTAATATGCCGCTCTTCAGCCTACAGATGAGTGAAAAACAGAAGATACAAAAAAAATAAAAACAGGCGATAAAAACGCTGACTTTTTAAAACTGTAAAATGGCGGAAGGTATAAAATACAAAGGGTTAGTGATGCGAATTGAGACACACAGTAAGTAGACAGGTGCAGTAGTAGATAGTCTGATTTCTGTTCTCAAGAGATAAAAAATCACACCTAGCGACGATATGGTTCATGTTCGCAACACGAAAGAAAGCGGATCCTCAACACTGAACACTCACTTAATCACTGCGCTATAGAGTAGACAAGAAGACGGCAGATCACAGCCTAAGGAAGAAGGGGGAGAGGGGAGGACCCGGACAGATAAGGAGAATAAGGGGGGGGGGAGGAGAGGAGAAATCAAAGGGGGAGGGGAGACTGCAAGTTCTCGGCGTCGGCTTTAAAGCAAAAATTGGCGCGTAAACGCATGCGCATTGGCGACCGTCACAGGAGCGTACTCTAAGAAACGCGCGCCCTCTGGAAGTACTGTTCTATCTGTGGCTCGCATGCACATGCGTAAGGGTGAAAACTAATATTCCGCCCTCTGTCTTAAAGCGGGCTCGCGTCGCTAAAAACCAGACGTCAGATGTCGCCAGGGGTGTTATTATGAATAAACTGTCTTCTATCAGAAGAAATTAGAGAGATCACCGGGCCCCAAGCCTTGTACAGTTGAAAACCGCCGTCACGATTTATAAGATTTTTTGCTAGGCGTATTTCCACAGATTCTCTAATTACTGAATCCCAAATAGTTCTCGCTGGAGCTAGGATTTTCGTAGCAGAAAAGTCCATACCGTGTCCTGTGGTAATACAATGCTCAGCTATGGCTGGCTTACCGGGCTGTGAAAGGCGAGTGTGGCGCTCATGTTCAGCGCACCTTTCATGTACCGTGCGTGTCGTCTGACCGAAGTAAGCATTGCCACACTGGCAAGGAATTTTATAGATCCCTGCCTTCCGCAGACCCAGATCGTCCTTTACCGAACCGAGAAGTGCGCTAATATTCGCCGGTGGCCGGAAAATTACTATAAAGCCGACGCCGGAAACTTGCAGTCTCTTCTATCCCACCCCCCTGCGTGCCCCAAGACTCCGTACTTTCCTCTCTCCTCTGTCTCCTGTATACTGCTTATATGCCCAAACCTCCCCCTCCTGTTCATCTCCTTCAATGTGCTGATGACACCGCCTTCCTGGTCCTTTATCCAACCCTTCAATGGTCCTAACGTACCCTCCAAACCATCTTGACCAGTTCACCACTTGGTGCAACCAGTGGTTCCTTCGCATCAACCCCTCCAAGACCCAGGCAATCATCATAGGCCACACCACCCACTCCTTCAGAAATGGTTCAAATGGCTCTGAGCACTATGCGACTTAACTTCTGAGGCCACCAGTCGCCTAGAACTTAGAACTAATTAAACCTAACTAACCTAAGGACATCACACACATTCATGCCCAAGGCAGGATTCGAACCTGCGACCGGAGCGATCGCTCGGCTCCAGACTGTAGCGCCTAGAACCGCACGGCCACTCCGGCCGGCTCTCACTCCTTCCGTCTCCATGATTTCTACCTAAACGTTTATGGTCATCCTACCAACCTCAATCATACCCTAAAATACCTTGCCTCACCCTTGACCGCTACCTCACATGGACTCCCAATCTCCTTACAATCCAACACAAAGCCCACAATAGACTCTATCTCCAGAAACTCCTGTCTGTCTGGACATGGGGACTGCATCCTTCCACCATCCTTCACACCTAAAAATCATCGATCCGCCTCATCTTTTGTTATGCCAGTGTCACGTGGATTTTTGCCCCTCCCAGATTCTATAAACCCCTCAAATCTTGGAACGCCATGCGCTCCACCTCGCCATCTGTATCCGCCTTCCATCCCCCACACGCATCCTCTATAACCCTATCCCCTTCCCCCACCTTTTTCTTGTTCTTGAATACATCTGCACCCTGTTCATCGTCCGCCAACTCTATCCCCCACCCCCTGGTGTCCCCAGCAATATTCTTGTCCCTCCCTACTCAATCCTGCTCCCAGCCCCTTGTATCATAGCTCATATTCCTGCAGTCTACTCATAGATATCTCATATCCCACAAGGCAGGGCTACGATTGAAAGAAGTCATGTGATCTACAAACTAAGGAGCAACCATTGTGCTGTTTTCTACATGTGTCTGAGAACAAACAAGCTGTCTGGCCACATAAATGTACGCTGAAAATTTGTGATCAAGATACAGCTGGACCACTCAGCTGTTGAACATGCTGCCCAACACAATGTACCTCATTTCAATGACTCCTTCACATGACGCACCATCTGGCTACTTCCTATCAACAGTAGATTTTCTGAACTTGCGCAAATGGGAACTCTCCCTGGAATATATGCTACATTCCTGTAACCCTATATGCCCCAACCTTCGCTAGTCCGTGTCCTTAACCTACATATATCTTTCCCTGCTGACACTACAGCATTACGCAACCTTCTGTTCTACCAGCGCATCCACTAGTCTTTCTCCCCTTCTGTACTTTTCTCTTTTCCTGTTCCACTTTCCCCCCACCCCGCCACCGAGACTCCCATGGCTGCACGTAGCAGCTCTAGGGCACTTTTAAAAGAAGTCAAAATCCCGAAGATTGGAGAGGTTTTACAGAAACAAAATTCAATGCGATCTTCAACACGAGAAGCATTTAATACTTTTCACACCGAAACTCTGTCTCGAAATCTGGCAGAAAGCCTTAAGATACTCTGGTCGTATGTAAAGTACATCATTGCACGATAACAACGGTGATGGTACTGATTACAGTGCCACCAAAGCAGAGTTATTAAACACGGGTTTCCGAAATTCCAAAATTCGAATCGAGAACAATTGCCAACATGAAAGACTTAGAAGAAGATATTCTCAGTGTAGCAAAGCAGCTTAACTCACTTAATAAAGGCAAGACTTCCGGTCTAAACCGTATTGCACTCAGGTTCCTTTCAGAGGATGCTGATACCGTAGCTCCATATTAAGCAATCATATATAACCTCTCGCTCGTCGAAAGATCCGTACCCAAAGACTGGAAAGTCGCACAACTCACACCAATACCCAAGAAAGGAAACAGAGTAATCCGCGGAATTATAGATCTATATCAATAACGTCTATTTTCAGTAGGATTTTGGAACATATACTATATTCGAACATTACGAAGTTCCTCGAAGAAATCGATTTATTAACAAATAGCCAACGCGGATTCAGAAAATGAGTATTAACAGGAATCCGCTAAATCTCGGTTATACGATAAATCACACAAATCTAAATATCTAGCAGTTACAATTACAAACGACGTAAACTGGAACGATCACGTAGATAATGTAGTGGGGTAGGCAAACCAAAGACTGCGACTTATTGGCAGAACACTCAGAAGATGCAGCATGTCTGCTAAAGGGACTGCCTACGTTACGCTTGTCCGTCCTCTACTAAGTAATGCTGTGGGCCATGAGATCCATCCCAGATAGGACTGACATAGGACATCGGAAAACTCCAAAGAACAGCTGCTCGTTTTGTATTAATGTGAAATAGGGGAGAAAGTGTCACGGATATGACAAAGGAGTAGGGAAGGCAATCATTAAAACGAAGGCGCTTTTCCTTGCGACGAGATCTTTCAAAATGGTTCAAATGGCTCTGAGCACTATGCGACTTAACTTCTGAGGTCATCAGTCGCCTAGAACTTGGAACTAATTAAACCTAACTAACCTAAGGACATCACACACATCCATGCCCGAGGCAGGATTCGAACCTGCGACCGTAGCGGTCGCCCGGCTCCAGACTGTAGTGCCTAGAACCGCACGCGTGATCTTTCCACTAACTTTCTATCACCAACTTTCTCCTCAGACAGTTAAAATATTGTGTTGGCGTCCACCTGCAAAGGGCGAAACCATCATCATAAGAAAATATGAGAAATCACAGCTCTCAGGGAAAGGTTTAAGGGTTCGTTTTCCCCGCACGCTGTTAGAAAGTGGAATAGTAGAGAACTAGCTTGAAGGTTGTTCGATGAGCCCTCTGCCAGGCGCTTAACTGTGAGCTGTAGAGTAATCATGTAGATGTAGTGAGACACACACCAGCATTTTCCTACGTTTCCTTTATTAATTTATATCTCTGTTATCCGTTGTCAGACGGGATTTTCATATCGGATGGTTTGAAAGGAGTAAATAGTGCGGGCCCATATCATTATTTACTAGTCATGAAAACGTAAAGAATACGATGACACACTCCTTTCCGAGGGGCTAATAACGCTCGCAAACTGGTAGCAAGGGGCAAAAGCAAATGAACAGTCAAGCAAGGCAGAAAAGTATGAAAGGGATCTAGCAAATTTGTCAGCTTGTCGTTCCTGAACAATCCAGTAATAGCTGTCTTATGTACATGCGCATTTAGATCTATCTTAGTGCCCTTTGACTTGTTCAGATGTGCATGATTTGCTGTTATTTTGTTTGTGGTTCCTAATAAAAGTATACACATTTTGTTGAGCCTGCACTCGATTCCTATTTAACTATAATTATGCTACCCCTTGTGACCTTAGAAACTAACTAGACTCCTGATTCACTCCACTGTGACTGCAACGACAAATTCGAATCAAGCCTACAATAGGAGATGAACTCGACGATTAGGTGAGGGTAGGGTAGTGGGTGCTTGTTTCTAAATCACACAGCTGCGAACGTGATTTCACCGTTTCACAAGGTAGTGTTAGAGTATAAAAAGCCTTTCTTTGCCTTCATCTTCGTAGTTACTAGTATTTCCTCCGCTCATGCCAATAGCTAAAACAATTTTGCTACACATAGAGTAAACGGAAAGTAAGATTAGATTCATAGGTGGCACCTATTAAGACTTTTTGGATTGTCTAGGTATAATAAATTATTTGTCCGCCCCGATAGCTGAATGGTCAGCTTGACGGATTACCTTCCTACGGGCCCGAATTCGATTCACGGCTAGGGCGGGGATTTTGTCCGCTCAAACACTGGGTGTTTTGTTGTCTTCATCATCATTTCATCCCCATACGGCGTCCAGGTCGCCCAATGTAGCGTCGAACGTAATAAGACAAGGGTCCTCCCGGCCAATGACGCCAAACGCTCATTTCCATAAATTAATTATTTTCCTAAACTTGAATATTACCATATCCGGCTGCCATACAGTGCACTGTGCTGTGCTCGCTGCTTTTCTGTGTCAAATCACTGTGCCCGCAGCTGATGTACGTCGGGGAATTGTGGGGAAGGTGAAGCTGCTTGCGTCTGCAAGAGTGCGGGTGACGGAATTGTCTTTGGTTATGTTTTTCTCTTTCATTTCTTCTATTAATGACCTTACGTTACACAAATATATATTTATTTATACACTCCGCCCGAACAGGCCATGAAGGCCCAACGGTACCGACCGGTCGCCGTGTCATCCTCAACCACCACCGTCATTGGATGCGAATAAGGAGGGGCACGTGGTCAGCACATCGCTCTCCCGGCCCTATGCCAGTTTACGAGACCGGAGCCGCCACTGCTCAATCAATTAGCTCCTCAGTTTGCCTCACAAAGGCTGAGTGCACCCCGCTTCGCAACAGCGCTCGGCAGACCGTACGGTCACTCATCCAAGTGCTAGCCCAGCCCGACAGCGCTTAACTTCGGTGACCTGACGGGAACCTGTGTATTGTACGTGTATATTTTCTGCCGTATGACTGCTATTCTCAGAGGAAGTAATATCTACGTCAACCCAGACGAACAGACAGATAGAGTCAGTGCATGGACAGTGCGTTCTGAAAGGACAAGTAAAGGCGTATCTTGAAATGTGTAAAAATAAAAATGAGTTCAGTTCAAATGGCTCAAATGGCTCTGAGCACTATGGGACTTAACATCTGTGGTCATCAGTCCCCTAGAACTTAGAACTACTTAAACCTAACTAACCTAAGGACATCACACACATCCATGCCCGAGGCGGGATTCGAACCTGCGACCGTAGGAGTTCAGTTGATTAACTGCTACAGACAGCGTCTATGGTGAACTACACAATTCAGAAGAAGATAACTAGGATGTGAAAGGCCATTTGTTTAAATGATGCTAAGTGAGAAAGAATTTAGGAAATAAAAACTTTGAGGTTTGCCGAAGACGTTCTGATTCTGTGAGAGAAGGGAAAGAACTTGGTAGAGCAGTTAAATGGAAGGAATAATGTCTTGAAAAAAGATTATATGATGAACGTCAACAAAAGTAAAAACAAAGAAGATGGAATGTGATGAGGTCCCATATCATGGGAGCGTAGGGAACGATGCAGAAGACCTGCACCGCCTACTAGGCAAGGTCCTAGCGGAGGTGGTTTGCCATTGCCTTCCCCCGATCGTAATGGGAATCAACGATGATGATGAAGACGACACAACACCCAGTCATCTCGAAGCAAGGAAAATCCCTGACCCCGCCGGGAATCGAACCCGGGACCCCCGTGCGCAGGAAGCGAGAACGCTACCGCAAGACCACGAGCTGCGGACAAGGCGGAGCTGATGGAATTAGAGTAGGAAATGAGGCACTAAAAATAGTGGATGAGTGTTTTTATTTGAGCAGAAAAATAACTGATGATGGCAGAGAGTATATAAAATACTCACTGGTGATAGCAAGAAAAATATTTCTGAGAAAGAGAAATTTGTTTACATGGAATAAAAATTTAATTGGTAGGAATTCTTTCCTGGATATACTTAGTATTGCCTTGTTCAGAAGTCAAATATGAACACCAACACTTCAGACAAGAAGAAAATAAATTTTGAAATGTCTGCAGAAGAATGCTGAAGATCAGATGGGCAGATCGAATAACTAATGAGGAGATACTGAGGTAAATTGGAGAAAAAAAAAGAAATTTATAGCTCAGCTTGTCTAAAAGAAAGGGTCAGTTAACATGATATATCCTGAGGGGACCAAGAATGCTCAATTTGGAAATGATCGGAGGTGTGTGGGAGAGGTGTGGGGGGAAGAATGTGAAATTCGAAGGGATATAGTTTGCAGCACTTACACAGGATACATTGGCGTGGAGCGCTGCAATCTTTGGACTAGAGACCAAAACAACTGAAGTATGTCACACCATATAAATATTTAGAGGTAACATGAAGAAACGATAAGACATGTGACAAGCATATAAAACAAGTCTGCATCCTAAAGCTTGATTCGGAAGCTCATACCTTATCACCCTCCCAAATCCCTCAACCAAATATCCATTCACACAAAACCCATATTACACCCTACCCAGAACATAAACCCACAACTTGATTTGCCTGTGTAAACATTTTAAACAAACATCAAATCAGCTTTTCATCCTTTAACCAACACCACTCGCCATTTGTATTTTTTGCGAAAACGATGAGTTTTACTGTTTTTACTTTAGATTTTTAAAACTGTTTGGCTGAAGAGCAGTGAATTCTAACTCTTAACAACCCACCTCCCTCACCCACACCAGCCCGTTTTGCGTGAGAAAGATGAAACAACAATTAAGGAAACAAATCTGGTAACTGAAAAATAATGTAGAGTAAAATGGTGCGTCACAGAATGTCAGTTTCTTGCGTTCAACTTAGCGCATGCGCGTATTTTCCGACAGCGTAACTACACATGCGCATTTTCGCATGAGTAATTTCCTGGAAATTGAGGGCACACGTAAAGCACATTGCTACCCGCCTTAGGTGGGAATCTTTCCGCTTTTTAGAAGGTGGTAGGTCCAGTGGTAGCGTCTTTAATTAACAAGCAAAGCGACCTCTATTCCAGCTTCGAAACACGCTACCGCTTAAATTTTGATTAATGATCAGCATTGCCGGCCGAAGACTTTCGGCAGGAGAAGTCACCCTCAATCTGCCAACGGCCTTGTCGAAGAGGGCGGAGGAGCAGACAGAGATTCAGGGCACTCTCTTGTCCTCCGGATGGGAAACTGTCCGAAAAGGCGGAAGAAACAGCAATAATCAACGGCGTGAGGCTGCAGAAGGCAGTGGAACCACTGCATTAAAGGCACATAACGTGTATCCACAGGACATATGCCCTGTGAATGAAATAGTGTCATGATGATTCTCCATGGGAAAAGATTCCAGAATAGACCCCCTTCGGACCTCCGAGAGGAAACTGCCAAGAGGGAGGTGACCATAACGAAAAGATTGAATAATCTACGGAAGAATAACGTTCTACAAGCCGGGGAGTGGAATGTCAGAAGTTGGAATGCGGCAGAGAAGCTAGAAAATCTGAAGACGGAAATGTAAAGGCTCAATCTAGATATAGTAGGGGTCAGTAAAGTGAAATGGAAAGAAGACAAGGATTTCTGGTCAGATGGGTATAGGGTAATATGAACAGCAGCAGAAAATGGTTCCTTGGGAGAAGGGTTCGTTATGAAGAGGAGGGTAGAGCAAAGGGTGTGCTACTGTGAAAAGTTCAGTGATAGGGTAGTTTTCATCAGAATCGACAGCAAGCCAACACCGACAACGATACTTCATGTATATAACCGACATCGCAAGCTGAAGATAAAGAGAGAGAAAGTAAATGAGGATATTGAAAGGTTAATACAGTACGTAAAGGGAGATGAAAATCTAATACTCATGGGGGACTAGAATGCAGCTGTAGGCGAAGGAGTAGAAGAAAAGTTTATGGGAGAACATCGGCTTGGAACAAGAAATGTGAGATGAGAAAGACTAATTGAGCTCTGTAACAAGTTTCAGCTAGTAATAGCGAATACTCTGTTCAAGGATCACAAGATGATGAGGTATACTTGGAAAAGGCCGGGTGATACGGGAAGATTTCAGTTAGATCACATCATGTCAGACAGAGATTCCGAAATCAGATACTGGATTATAAGGCGTACCCAGGAGCAGGTATAGACTCAGATCACAATGTAGTAGTGATTAAGTGTTGGCTGAAGTTCAAGAGGTTAGTCAGGAAGAATCAATACGCAAAGAAGTGGGATACGAAAGTACTAAGGGATGACAGTATACGCTTGAAGTTCTCTGAGGCTATAGGTACAGCAATAAGGAATAGCTCAGTAGGCAGTATAGTTCAAAGTGAAAGGACATCTCTAAAAAGGGCAATCACAGAAGTTGGGAAGAAAACCATAGGTACAAAGAAGGTAACTGCGAGAAGCCATGGGTAAGCGAAGAAAATACAGAAAGGTTCAGGGAACTTCAGGAACACAGAAGTACAAGTCACTTAGGAATGAAATAATCATGATGTGCGGGGAAGCTAAGACAAAATGGCAGCATGAAAAATGTGAAGAAATCGAAAAAGAAATGATTGTCTGAATGACTGACTCAGCATGTACGAAAGTCACAACAACATTAGGTGAAATTAAAAGCAAGTGCGATAACATTAAGATGCACCAGGAATTCGACTGTTAAACGCTGAGGAGAGAGCGGATATGTGGAAAGGGAAGGCCTCTACGAAGGAGAAGATTTGTCTGATGTGATAGAAGAAGAAACAGGAGTCGATTTAAAAGAGATAGGGCATCCTGTATTAGAATCAGAATTTAAGAGAGCTTTGTACGACCTAAGATCAAATAAAGCTGAAAGGATAGATAATATTCCATCAGAATTTCCAAAATCAACTAATCACGCTGGTGTGTAGAATGTATGAGTCTGGTGGCATACCATCTGACTTTCGGGAAAATATCATCTACACAATTCCGAAGACTACAAGAGCGGACAAGTGCGAGAATTATCGCACAATCAGCTTAACAGCTCATGCATCCACTTTACTCACAAGAATCATATACAGAAGAACGGAAAAGAAAACTGGGGATGTGTTATATGACGCTCAGTTTAGCTTTAGGAAAGGCAAAGGCAAAAGGCACCAGAAAGGCAATTCAGACGTTGCGAATGATAATGGAAGGAAGGCTAAAGAAAGATCAAGACATGTTCATAGGATTCGTCGACCTGCAAAAGTGTTCGACAAAGTGAAGTGGTGCAAGACATTCGAAATTCGTAGAAAATTACGGGTTATCTGTAGGGAGAGACGGGTAATATACAACATGTACAACAGCCAAAAGGGAATAATAAGAGTGGACGACCAAGAACGAAGTGCTCGGATTAAAAAGGGTGCAAGACAGGGCTGTAGTCTTTCACCCCTATTCTTCAATCTGTACATCGAGGAAGCAATGATGGAAATAAAAGAAAGGCTCAGGAGTGGAATTAAAGTTTAAGGTGAAATAATATCAGTGACATTGTTATCCTGAATGAATGTGAAGAAGAATTACATGTTCTCCTGAATGGAATGAACAGCCTAATGAGTACAAAAGATGTATGGAGAGTAAATCGAAGGAAGACGTAAGTAATGAGAAGTAGAAGAAATGAGAGCAGCGAGAAACTTAACATCAGGATTGATGGTCAAGAAGTTAAGGAATTCTGCTGCCTAGCCAGCAAAATAGCCAATAACGGACGGTGCAAGCAGGACATCAAAAGCAGAGTAGCACTGACAAAAACGGCATTCCTCTCCAAGAGAAGACCACTAGTATCAAATATAGGCTTTAATTAGAGCAAGAAATTTCTGAGAATGTAGTTTGAAGGGCAGCATTGTATGGTAGTGAAACATGAACTGTGGGAAAACCGGAACAGGAGAGAATCGAAGCATTTGGGATGTACTGCTACAGACGAATGTTGAAAATTGGGCGGACTCATAAGGTAATGAATGAGGAGGTTCAGCGCAGAATCGGAGAGGAATGGAATATGTGGCAAATACTGACAAGGAGAAGGGACAGGATGATAGCACATCTGTTAAGACATCAGGGAATTATTTTCTTGGTAGTATGGGGAGCTGTAGAGGACGTCAGAGATTGGAATACGTCCAGAAGATAATTCAGGACATTGGTTGCAAGTGCTACTCTGAGATGAAGAGTTTGGCACAGGAGAGGAATTCTTGGCGCGCCGCGTCAAACCAGTCAGGACATCGATGACTCAGGTAGCTGAGGCCCACGTGTGTATGATTGTGTAGTGTGTTGAGGTTTATGCCGTGAAGCGAATTATGCGCAATAACGTCTGTTGACTCCAAAGGAAGCACGCTTAAAGAAGAAACAAACTAAGAAGAAAGTCGTATGGCGTGCCCCTTCTGAAGATTATTTGAATAAAAATTCGACATCTGTTGGCCTGAGCAGCAGGTGTTATACAAAAGGTCTCCGATCATGTTTTTGTAAAGAATAAGATACTGTACGTTTAAAATTAGAAAAACAGAGGAGAATAAGCCAAAAAATTATGAGAACTATGGACGGATATTCATGCTACGACGACTTGAAGCACAAGAACTGGAGAGCCTGGCATTTCAGCAAAAGAAGTGATCGGCTATGACAAGCTCCTCAAAAACTACTGAAGATTCAAATGAAGTGCATCAATGATGCAAAAAACACAAAACTGAAAAAAATCAACATCAATTTAGTTGATTCTGCGGTCTGTGAAATTCCCAAATTTGTTGGGTGCCAGGTTGTTACCCGGCCGCCGTGGCCGAGTGGTTCTAGGCGCTTCAGTCTGGAACCGCGCAACATCTACAGTCGCAGGTTCGAATCCTGCCTCGAGTATGGATGTGTGTGATGTACTTAGGTTAGTTAGGTTTAAGAAGTTCTAGGGGACTGATGACCTCAGATGTTAAGTCTCGTAGTGCTCAAAGCCATTTGAACCATTTGAACCAGGTTGTGTAAGGTGTCAGGCAAATCCAACAACTTCCATGAAACCCCTGACATGATAGCAAATCGGGCAACATGTCACATAGCTCCGAATAAATCCTGACATTAAATTAACCAAAGTAATACGATCAACGAGTGAGTAAATGTAATACCACAGACTAACACAAGAACGTCTAAATGCATGTCATACCTTCCTACCGTGAAACAGACGCAGTTCCGAGGGGAGAAACGAGAACAGAAGTCGAGAGCAGAGCCGTGTAGGCTTGAAGTCTCTACGATAAGAGCGGGACAATGGGACACACGCATCGCCGGCTGACCGCCAAGAGGTCCATCCCCCAGCCCATGTTAAAAGATAGAGCCCCCCAGAAGAACAGTATAGATCTTACGATGACACTAAAAGGGCCACACCAACTGCAAGTTTTAGCATGAGACTATACGCACCTCTGTTACGTAGCAAACATTAAAAACATTGCCCCACCATGAAAAGTATAACGTTTCTCATTGGATAGACAGAATTTTTGTAGGCGGAGCTTAAGGTTAAGATTGAGATGCTGATTGGTCAGTTGAAAACATAGCCAGATACCTTAAACCAACTTCGGTAAACAGTAGTAAGGATAAGATCGAGAGAGTTGCTACCAAGACGGCGAGGTGTGTGGAGCTGCGCCGCCCGCCGCCCCTGGAGCTGCCTAACCACCGACAAGGTAATGAACACATGTGATGCCGCATAAGAGTGCATAAGGCTTCACTCAGAATTGCAGAAGTCTCATCTGTTACATCCCCTTTTTATATAATACTAGTGTCGATCGTCAATTAAACTTCGTGATATTCACATTTGCTACTTGAAGTTAAAATCTGAAATGCGATGATTTTTCTGTTATATAATTATTGAGAAGCCACATCAGCCACTGTAATTTACGACAAGTCAATTAAGTAATTAAAGATAACTGAGGGTCACTGTAGACCATTTCGATAATTTTCTCTTTTATGAAACTTAATTTAAAGCTAGATTATAGATGTGGTATGGCATAGGTCAATCATCCAGACTGTTGCCCCTGCAACTACTGAAAAGGCTGCTGCCCCTCTTCAGGAACCACATGTTTGTCTGGCCTCTCAACAGATACCCCTCCGTTGTGGTTGCACCTACGGTACGGCCATCTGTATCGCTGAGGCACGCAAGCCTCCCCACCAACAAGGCCAAAACGGCCTTGCTGTGCTGGTACTGCGAACGGCTGAAAGCAAGGGGAAACTACAGCCGTAATTTTTCCCGAGGACATGCAGCTTTACTGTATGGCATGGAGAGCTGCATCCAACCAGTCTCAGGACTGAAGACCACAACAACAACAACAACAACATGGCATAGGTCATCCTTTGATCCATTATAGAACTTGGAAACCCATTCAGGGAATATTCGTTCACATTTTTGTTGAACGCAGTTGGTTTTTATCATCCTGTATTAAAATATTTCCTTTTATCAAAAAAATGGTTCAAATGGCTCTGAGCACTATGGGACTTAACATCTGTGGTCATCAGTCCCCTAGAACTTAGAACTAATTAAACCTAACTAACCTAAGGACATCACACACATCCATGCCCGAGGCAGGATTCGAACCTGCGACCGTAGCAGTCGCGCGGTTCCGGACTGAGCGCCTAGAACCGCTAGACCACCGCGGCCGGCCCTTTTATCAATAGTACAATTTATAAACAATGTTTTGTGAGTAGAATAAAAGTTCCAACGGTACACTTTACCGCTTTTTCGACGTTATTTTACCAGCTAACTAAAAATAGGAAAGCCCTGAACCCCGTCCACTAAATTTATTTAGTATTAAGATTCTTTTACAGGGAGTGCAGTGGAGCTGACGCTGAAATCATTAAGCATTTGATTATATCATCGCTAGTCTCCCTGAACTCTTCTGAACTCATGTGTGGTCTGGCGTCTCCTTACCAGCAACAGGTCGCAGGTTGAAACTAGTCAATTCCCTAAAAAACATGCTCAGAGCGTCGCTGCGCGAAAGTGGTAGGGAGACACGACTTAGAACAAACAGACACCACGCAGAATGTTAGATTTGTTAATGATGTATCATCTTTCATGATTAAGTTATGCGAACAAATAAAACACGAACGACACATTGAAAGTTAGCTAACTTTCACATAACGACTAAGAACAGCCCTTCAATATTTCTCAGTTTCAGGAATATTCACTAAAATGCTTTGTTTTGAAATGAGGAATAAATAGTTCAAACAGATACATAAGTCGCCATTTACTAGCTAACGAAATTTTAATGCCAGCCTTATCGCTGAAAATTTTCCAAACAGAAAAAATAAAATCTCGCTGTGAGCTCCATCGAAATTTGCAGACGAAACGTTGCCATCATATCGAATTTCCCGTACCTCTGTTATTTTGATACTTCTCTACCTCCAGTCGCTTTATGTTTTCTTTTACCTGTCGCCTTTTTATCATATTAAACTCAACAGAAACGCCCAAGCATAGAAGAGAATTCATAGCAGACACCTTGCACAATGAGGCAACACGTGGACACGAGAAAGCCCATTCGTACATACGTCCTTCCCGCAAATTTTTGTGCATGCCCTTTTATTCCCGTGCGTCTGCAATTGCGCACGGCGAAACAGACATAAGCGAGGCAAAAGGCCCCAGCGGCGACGTGGGTGGGGCGGCAGGCTCAGTCCCTTCTCCCCCCTCCCCGCGACGTCTCTCGCCCTACGCAGTCGCGGCTCCCAGCTGCCCGTCTCATCCGAGCAGGTGTGGTCTGGCCGTCGCGCTGAGGGATAATTGCGACGGCGCCAGTAGGTTACGAAGACGAGGTTAGCTCTCGAGCGCCATAATTGGATCAACTTTTATAACGAGAGATGAGGACGGAATGGCGCCGGAATTTGCGTAAGGGTATCGGGCGGGGGAACGGGGGCGGGGGGCGTCCACAAGTCGGGAGATTAGAGGCAGGTCCAAGGCCAGAGCTGCGTGCTCACGTGGAACAGCAAATATTTGATGAGATGCCCGTACGCCAATTTGCTCTAGACATCATCAGCACGGCGTGGCAGGCGACGTCGCCATCAAAGGGTTGTGGGTTCACAGTAGACGGAATGCCACAGCACTACGTCACTTCACTCATACCAGTACCAAATGGTTAAAGTGCACTAATTTGATACAGTTTCTCGGAATATGTAAAGCACTCCGTCTTCAGGCCACAAATGGCTCATCGGGACCATCCGACCGCCGTGACATCCTCAGCTGAGAATGTGGATAGGAGGGGCGAGTGGTCAGCACACCGCTCTCCCCGTCGATATGATGGTTTTCTTTGACCGGAGCCGCTACTATTCGGTCGAGTAGCTCCTCAATTGGCATCAAGAGGCTGAGTGCACCCCGAAAAATGGCAACAGTGTATGACGGCCCAGATGGTCACCCATCCAAGCGCCGGCCAAGCTCGACAGCTCTCAACTTCGGTAATCTGACGGTAACCAGTGTATACACTGCAGCAAGGCTGTTGCCGTCGGAATACATAGGACTAAAAAAAAAAAAACTATGTACACAAAATTTTAGACTGTGTACTATACACAGTGTACCAAGAACATCCATTAATGTGTTTGCTTTGGCCATTAATAAACTTTAGCATTGCTGTTCCTTAATTCTGATAGTACACTGTGTAAGAAAACTGCACACACAAACTTTCCATTCCGTCAGTAGACTCTGATTCACTAGAATTCATATCAGTGCACACAGCAGAACCTTTTTCCCAATCATTAAATTGTCCTTCGTTTTCAATATCTTCAAGGAGCCACCTGGCAAAACTATCGTCACTTACACGTTTTCTTCTGGTCATTATGCCACAGGAAACGTGAGAACGCAAGACGCTTTAGTAGTGGGATGATGGGGCTCCTGACGTACTCTTGATATCAAATGAATTATGCAAATTAATTAAATTGATCAATTAATTACCTCCCACCCCCAGAAGACATCAAGGGTTCACCCCAGCTAGTACATGGGTCCTCTGTGTCGAGCTGCTGCACTGGGAGGATCTCACACTGGTCAGTCACAATGCATTCAACAATTTGCCTGGACATTGTTTATTTCTAATACACACCGATTTGTCACTGGGGTTTAAACTATTTGTATTGTAGTGAGCTCGAGAAATTATTTTGTGACATCAGATACTGTGAACATTACCAATTAGGTCACTCCACGCTGGGCGCCAAAAATGTAGTGAACTGTGAATTCTTTTCTCTGCTGTCGGACGTGAAATGACGAGCAGATGACTGATACGATTGCTCCATGTTTGGAGCCCACAGTTAATTGATATCAATAATTAAATGAAATCGCACATAAAGGGTACAAAATTAAGGGGTTAATGTATTTGCTCTATGTCACATGCCAGGAATGCTCCATGTTCTACCTAGGACAAACAGGCCGAAATTTCAACACCAGGTACACAGAGCACATAAAAGCCTACAGACACAGCAGAGACACTACATTAGCCATGGCAACACATGTACATAATACAGGACACCCATTTGGAAAAATAGAGCAAAATGTCAAAGTACTCCACCGACTAAGTAATGGACACAAAATGGATTTGCTGGAAGAACTAGAGATATATTCACATTACAGAAAATATGAAGATAAAATATTAAACGAAACCCTTGAAAGTGAATTCACATGTTTCGATAGTAAACTTAAATAAAAATAGTAACACATAGAAATAAGCATAATTGTAAAATAGAGGTAAGTAAATTATGATCCAAATTGTTACGGTAAGTAACCTCTGTACAAAAGCATACCATACTCTGTGGAAGACTTATAATGTCATCTCTGTTGAGTATTTGTAAGAAGATCTGTGTCACTGTTTTGTTTATGTAAAATGTTTTCGATGTTTAAAAGTGTACAACAAGATGTGTGTGATGTTTAAGTGTGTGTGAGACTCTGCACGAATGGACCACAAGGAAATTGTAAGTACAAATTCTTATAACTTTGGCCACTAACTTCACAAGAAGATCGACAACCAACCAAAAATCGTGCGTTTTCTTCTATATTGCAGTAAAGTCAACGAAATGAAGCAGAATCTCACCCACATCGACAACATCACATAGTAATGACATAACAACCACAAAAAACGCGTCGTGCGAAAAATAAAATAAAGAAAATCATGACTGGTAGCAGGTGAATTATTTATAAACAAATCTATTGTTTTCACAGTGGCAGGCTTTCAGAACCATTTATAATTGATCAAATCAGAAAATTATAACTCTCAGGGCCGATTTGACTGGGTGTGGAAAAAATGTTCAGATGTGTGTGAAATCTAATGGGACTTAACTGCTAAGGTCATCAGTCCCTAAGCTTACACACTACTCAACCTAAATTATTCTAAGGAGAAACACACATACCCATGCCCGAGGGAGGACTCGAACCTCCGCCGGGACCAGCCGCACAGTCCATGACTGCAGCGCCCTAGACCGCTCGGCTAACCCCGCGCGGCGACTGGTCGTCGACACGACTCAATTATTAAGGGGAAGGAGAAGGGAATAAATCGTCTCACCATTCTTCGTAATGGTTCGTCGTATACTGCTGTCGGCGGCAGGCGCTGCGTCGGTACGGTGCGTCGCCATCGCCTCGGAGCTGTGTTGGGCGAGTCGACTGCCTCATCAGTAACTGCGGCGCTGCGGCGAGGGCCAGGTACGGTCTCTGCGTTGTCTGCCCGTTGTCGGTAGCGTGGCCGAAGCTGTGCTATCATGGCATCGGAAGGCGGATGTTGGCAATGGGTGGAAGAGCGCCCCATGTCCTCTCGCTTCCGCGATGTCTCAACGACTCCCCCTTCTCGCTTCTCTTCCACCTCCCAACTCAACTCCTCTTAGCAATATTATTCCTTTCGGCGTTGTCATTAGCGGACGAAATTTTCAAAGTAGCCCAATGATAGATCGCCGTTTCATCGCCACGCCTCTCTGAGCAGGGTGGAAATTTTCTATCTGTCGTGGGCTCGCGTGTGGCTCGTGAATTGGCATATTTCTCACGATTTCACATTCTTAAGATGTTTTCCGGCATTCCGAGGCTGTCGGGAGAGCAGCTACACAACACTTCCCTATAACCGCTCTCTCAGCATGAGCCCTGGACAGACTCATGTTTGGGCTCTGTATCAAAATCTGCTGGCATCCGTCATTTACAAGGAATGTCCTCACTGTCGAGAAAAATGTGGTGTCACCGCCAGACACCACACTTGCTAGGTGGTAGCTTAAATCGGCCGCAGTCCATTTAGTACATGTCGGACCCGCGTGTCGCCACTGTGTGATCGCAGACCGAGCGCCACCACAAGGCAGGTCTCGAGATACGGACGAGCACTCGCCCAGTTGTACGACGACATTGCTAGCGACAATACGGACGAAGCCTTCCTCTCATTTGCCGAGAGACAGTTAGAATAGCCTTCTGCTAAGTCCATGGCTACGACCTAGCAAGGCGCCATTAGCCTTACCTACTTTGAGAGTTATCGTATAAATGTCTCAAGAAGAACGTTGTAAACCAACAAAGATTAAAAGTTAAGTATAAAGCAGCTACGTACTTTTCTTGCTACCATTCAATAGTTATCCCGTTCCAGACTTGACGTCAGTCGGCGTGTGTGTACGCGTGCCTTTCGGCTCCCTTCTCAATGTGGCGTAGCTAGCTTGTTACGCTACAACAGATTGGCGACGAGAGAAGTGTTCTTTCTGATTGCTTACATTTACTTGTGTCATGGCTTCGCCAGATGTACTGTCCGAATTTTATCGCTTGCAGAATCAGCAGACGCAGGCGTTATTGGATGCCCTTGGACAGCTCGTCCAGGGTCAACGTGCCATTCAAACCGATGCGGCAGCCGCCGCTTCACCGCTACCGCAGCCACAACTCGCAGTTGCACCGCCTTTTAGGCACTACGATCCAGCGCAAGAATCGTGGCCAGAATGGTCCCAACAGTTTGGCTTTCATCTAGCCGCCTACAGAATTCAAGGTAATGAGCGGCAGCCGTTTTTGCTTTCTTGTGTCGGTGTGTCCACCTACCGTGTGATAGTGAAATTGTTTCCCCGACGCGACGTAGCAACTGTGTCCTACGAAGAAATTTTGTCTGCTTTAGATGCCTATTTCGAAGAAACAGTTAATGTGGTTGCAAAACGGTATACGTTTTTTCGTACAAAACGTGCGGCCGGTCAAACTAATCGGGAGTGGGTAGCAACATTGCAAGGACTTACTAGGGACTGTGCCTTTGACTGTGACTGTGGCCTTTCTTATTCAGATACAATGGTACGTGATGCAATTGCACAGAACGTTTCTGATGTTCGTATACGGGAGCAAATTTTGAAACTAGTTAATCCCTCCCTTCAACAAGTGATAGACATATTGGATAGACAAGACACACTTGACTGTGCTCAGGAATCTTTTGAAATTCGCCAGCAGTGTGTAACATTAACCGGCCCTCGCGCACTTCGACGCAGCTGCCGCCGCGCTCTAAACCAGGTGTGCCGCGCCAGCACATGAATGCAGTGAAATCATGCCCGCGGTGTGCTACTACACATTCGCGTGAACATTGCCCGTCACGCCAAGCTATTTGCTTTTTCTGTAATAGGAAAGGACATGTTCAAAGTGTTTGCCAGAAAAAGCTCAGATCAGACAATCACAACCATTCCAGGCCCTTTGCTTCGCACTGGAATCGAACCAAGGACACTCAGGCTCGTGGACCTTCGCCCATGGACATTCATGTAGTTAATTCCGCTTCGTCCAGTGCCACTTTCTCTAACAGTGACTGTGTTCGTCCCACAAAAACTGTGCGTCGACGTCGCCGGAAATCACGTCAATTAGCAAGTGATTCTGTACCAGTCGACGTTGTATTCTATCGCAACTATCGCGGTTCACGGCGTTGGCTCGCAGGGCGAATTCTTCGCTGCCTCGGCCGCGCGATGTATTTGGTTTTGGGGGCCTGTGGTGAGGTGCGTCGGCATCTCAATCAGCTGCGCCTCTGTCGTCGCACGGGTTCTGCCGCTCCCCGTCTGCTTTCAGCGACGGTGCCGTCCGGTCAGCGCCCTGGGGACCCATCTACTGGCTGGCCTCATCCCCAGGTGTTACCGACGCTGCCTTCCATGTTGCCCCATGGCGACGCGCCGCCGCAGCCGCCGCCGCCGCCGCCGCCGCCGCCGCCTGTTCTCCCGCCGGCGCCGCCCGCAGTGGACGCTTCGCTGCAGCCGCCAAGCGCCTCCCTGGGTCACGCGCCGCCGATCGCTTCCCGTGACCAGCCGTCCTCCGCAATGGAACTCTTGCCCGCTCCGGACCACATGACGTCATCACGCGTCGGATACCCCGACGCAATGGAGGTCGACCCTTCGGCCCCTCCTGTCTCTTTACGGGCGCATACACCGCATGTTGACGTGCACCCTGGACTAGGTTTTCAGGCGTTTCCTAGCTCCCCTCAGACCGAATGGGCGGGTGCGGGTGGCACAGCCTCGCCTGTTGTTCGGCTCCCCACCTCATCGCATACGTCAACATGGGGTCCTCCCCACGGCGGGCGGAAGCCTTATAACACGACCGTTCGCCGATTTGCGGGGGAGGAATGTGGTGTCACCGCCAGACACCACACTTGCTAGGTGGTAGCTTAAATCGGCCGCGGTCCATTTAGTACATGTCGGACCCGCGTGTCACCACTGTGTGATTGCAGACCGAGCGCCACCACAAGGCAGGTCTCGAGATACGGACGAGCACTCGCCCAGTTGTACGACGACATTGCTAGCGACAATACGGACGAAGCCTTCCTCTCATTTGCCGAGAGACAGTTAGAATAGCCTTCTGCTAAGTCCATGGCTACGACCTAGCAAGGCGCCATTAGCCTTACCTACTTTGAGAGTTATCGTATAAATGTCTCAAGAAGAACGTTGTAAACCAACAAAGATTAAAAGTTAAGTATAAAGCAGCTACGTACTTTTCTTGCTACCATTCAATAGTTATCCTGTTCCAGACTTGACGCCAGTCGGCGTGTGTGTACGCGTGCCTTTCGGCTCCCTTCTCAATGTGGCGTAGCTAGCTTGTTACGCTACAACAAAAAACATCTTCTTAAGAATGCTAGCTTCTTTCTCACGCCTCCCTGTGACTATTCCCCGCGCTTTGTTGTACACTCCTCCCTGTGCCTGTGGGGTGCTGGTATTGTCGGCACATCCCTGTTTTCTAAGGCAGGTAAAATGACTGCCGCAAGGCCAGAAGAACTGAGATGCTTTTGCACATACCTTCTTGGCGTTCGTCCTGATGGCTACAGGTGCCCATCAGCTCTCGGCACGCTTCTCGTTGTCAGACGGGCCCTTCACATCGTGTCCCTTCTTAAGCGAGGCGAGGAGTCGGCCCGGCTTCCCGCTGTGTACTTGCAGAAAGACTGCAGTGTCCCTCTTCTTGGGGCTCGTCGCATAGGCGTTCTCGTGTCCACATGTTGCCTCATTGTGCAAGGTGTCTGCTATGGATTCCCTTCTATGCTTGGGCGTTTCTGTTGCGTTTATTATGATAAAAAGGCGACAGGTAAAAGAAAACATAACGCGACTGAAGTTAGAAAAGTATCAACATAACAGGGGTACGGGAAATTCGATATGATGGCAACGTTTTGCCTGCAAATTTCAAAGGATCTCACAGCGAGATTTCATTTTTCCTACCTGGGAAATTGCAGCCATAAGGCTGGCAATAAAATTTCGTTAGCTAGTAAATGGCGACTTCCTCTTCCTCTTCGGCCGCTCATGGCGACTTGCGAAAGTGGCTGTGGTCGGACGTTTTGCAGTACGGATATTGTTTATGCTGAATATTGTTTCACACTCACAAAAAGATTCATGGCTAGTAGCGGTCTGACTGAAAATATTGGAACTAGATGTTGCATGAAATATTCAAACAATTTGCAGGGATATTTTTTATGGAATGTATAATTTTAATTAATATTGTGTTTATATTGGTTGCTGGTGAGGAGGAAAGTTAGTTATTAGTATTTTATTAATGATCTCATTCATAAGCAGCCATATCACAGTCATCACAGTCGCTCAAGAAAGTTATAATTAAGCTTTACTTGTTTAATCAGAATCGGACGATGACTCTCCTTGTCCGCAGTCTCGATGATTCGAATCGATCTGCAATCCTGTGTAAATAAAATGTCTTGGTTTTCTTGCGTTGCGTAGTCAGTCGGGAAACCTCAGATCAAGCGGAAAGTTTGCTTTGATAGGGTTTAATTATCCGATGAAATAATGGAGCTCTAGGATCTAATAACTGCATGTTCGTTTCCGATTCATGGAAGTTCCCTTCTGATTACCAACGAAAAGTCACCTCAGTGCAAATTTCCAATTAGAGAATACATATATAATGAAATTCCTTACAGACCTTCGAAGTAAATGCTCAGTATATATTCTCTTGATTAGCATACAATACATTTCCAATCTCTTTCTTCCAGTAATCTCGATAGCAAAATTACAATTATTCAATGCGGCTATTCGGCACGGAGAAGATCCTAGAAGTCCCATCAACACACCAGAGAGAATATTACAAAGAGTAATTATGCGCTCATGGCATAGTAATAGTACTGTATTACTTTGCGCATCGATTCTGCGAGTATATAAATGGTCAAGTAGGAAACGTAATTCACTCATAGAATTACGCAGGGATGATTAGTAGAATATAAAGAGCTATTACAATTGTAGTATTTCGTTTAAACAATTTACGCATTGTGTGGAACATTTCTCATGGTTTGTAAATTGAAGAGGTCACAAGAACTAAATGTAACACTGCGCAAATAGAGAGAGAGAGAGAGAGAGAATTTGGCAGATGTCACAAGAATATTTAAACAATTTGCGATGTAATTACACTTTTCATTCTGAGAAATACCGCCACAACTAAATACAGACTCTAAAAAGACCGCTGCGGGTTCTGGCACACTTGCAAACCTCCCAGTCATCAGCCAGCACTCCTCCTTGGGACACTTCATGCACTTTTGTGGGACATACCAAAGCCTTCCTCCCTGATACACTTCTCGTACTGTTTGACGCCACACTACACTTGGCAATGTTGCTTTAAGCAATTTGCTTCAAATACACTTGGACACAAAACACTGCACTGTTGTTGGAAAGTGTTATACACCTGTGCCGCAAGTCCAAGCGCTCTGAGCCATGGCTGGGATTCTTGGATGCATGATGGCCCTCTCAGATTTTTCGTTCGGTTACCCACTTCCCGTCCCCACTCGCAAGAATAGCAGTCTTCCCAGGTGCATGTAGAATGAAAATACAACGCGTGAAAACAAATGAATGCAAATGCACTCGCAAAAACATCGCGCAGGAATATTGCTTAAACAATTTAACTATGATAAATGAGCGCAAATACATCGGGACGAAACTCTAAAGATGATCCTACATCATGCTAAAATATTGTTAAACACTCTAGTACAGTAGTTTGCTACATGAGGCACTGTTGTAATCCAGGACCCATGAAGCGACACAGCCTTCAGCAACCGCAGCTCGCAACAGAGTGCACCAGCGACCAGAAGTGGGCTTTCCAGCCGGATCAACCATTGCCATCAGCACAAGGAATGGATCAGTGGTAAAAGTGGGTATTTCCAGAGTGCACCAGACAAACATACGCTACTGGCCATTAAAATTGCTACACCACGAAGATGACGTGCTACAGACGCGAAATTTAACGAAAGGAAGAAGATGCTGTGATATGCAAATGATTAGCTTTTCAGAGCATTCACACAAGGTTGGCGCCGGTGGCGACACCTACAACGTGCTGACACGAGGAAAGTTTCCAACCGATTTCTCATACACAAACAGCAGTTGACCGGCGTTGCCTGGTGAAACGTTGTTGTGATGCCTCGAGGAGAAATGCGTACCATCACGTTTCCGACTTTGATAAAGGTCGGATTCTAGTCTATCGCGATTGAGGTTTATCGTATCGCGACATTGCTGCTCGCGTTGGTCGAGATCCACTGACCGTTAGCAAAATATGGAATCCGTGGGTTCAGGAGGGTAGTACGGAACGCCGTGCTGGATACCAACGGCCTCGTATCGCTAGCAGTCGAGATGACAGGCATCTTATCCGCATAGCTGTAACGGATCGTGCAGCCACGTCTCGATCCCTGACTCAACAGATGGGGACGTTTGCAAGACAACAACCATCTCCACGAACAGTTCGACGACGTTTCCAGCAGCGTGGACTATCAGCTCGGAGACCATGGCTGCGGTTACTCTTGACGCTGCATCACAGACAGGAGCGCATGCGATGGTGTACTCAACGACGAACCTGGGTGCACGAATGGCAAAACGTCATTTTTTCGGATGAATCCAGGTTCTGTTTACAGCACCATGATGGTCGCATCCGTGTTTGGCGACATCGCGGTGAACGCACATTGGAAGCGTATATTCTCATCACCACACTGGCGTATCACTCGCCGTGATTGTATGGGGTGCCATTGGTTACACGTCTCGGTCACCTCTTGTTCGCATTGACGGCACTTTGAACAGTGGACGCTACATTTCAGATGTGTTACGACCCGTGGCTCTACCCTTCATTCGATCCCTGTGACACCCTACATTTCAGTAGGATAATGCACCACCGCATGTTGCAGGTCCTGGGACGTGCCTTTCTGGATACAGAAAATGTTCGTCTGCTGCCCTGGCCAGCACATTCTCCAGATCTCTCACCAATTGAAAACGTCTTGTCAATTGCGGCCGACCAACTGGCTCGTCACAATACGGCAGTCATTACTCTTGAAGAACTGTGGTATCGTGTTGAAGCTGCATGGGTACCTGTACACACCATCCAAGCCCAGGCGTATCAAGGCCCTTACTACGGCCAGAGGTGGTTGTTCTGGGTACTGATTTCTCAGGATCTATGCACCCAAATTGCATGAAAATGTAAACACATGTCAGCTCTAGTATAGTATATTTGTCCATTGAATACCCGTTTATCATCTGCATTTCTTCTTGGTGTAGCAATTTTAATGGCCAGTAGTGTATAACAGCTCGCTAAATCTGTGGCCGGCAGACCAGCACCAACTTGTCCTGTGTGCTCCGAACAGCATTCATCAGCAGATGGGGAGGAACGCCGTACTCCTACTGGCTCCCTGGGTGAAATGGTGGGTGGAGGGGTAGAGGTTATATAAACCCTCATTGTGCTGGAGTCGCTCTCATTCTGCCATTGTCAGTTCACCTGTGTTCTTGCGTCAGTTCTTTAATTTTTCTGTGGGGATAAATGAAGTGCTCATATTTGAACAACATTGTCAGCAGCTGTAGCACCAGCATACACCTTCGCCAGGACATCCTATCATGTAAGTTAATTGCACTATTCATTCAAGGTACCGGTGTGCCCCGCAACTTTAGTATCCTTCAAAGCAACTGTTTAGGTCATGGTCGGTATAGGCATACCTCTGTACTACCAATCTTCTGAACGATTTGCTGTCGTAATTTTAGTGTGTAACTAACCTTTATTCCTTAATGGCTTTCACAGTCCTTCCTTTTGTTTCTTGTCGTTGCAGCATTCATCCGTGAGATGCTGTCTGAGGAGGAGGAGATTAGTCTTTAACGTCCCGTCGACAACGAGGTCATTAGAGACGGAGCCCAAGCTCGGATTAGGGAAGGATGGGGAAGGAAATCGGCCATGGTTTTTCAAAGGAACCATCCCAGCATTTTCTTTCCTGAAGCGATTTATGGAAATCACGGAAAACCTAAATCAGGATGACCGGAGACGGGTTTGAACCGTCGTCGTCCGGAATGCGAGTCCAGTGTGCTAGCCACTGCGCCACCTTGCTCAGTGTTGGCTGACTGAGACGGCCAACCGGATGTAGAGAGAGAAAGCACTGCAGCCGCCTCCATCAACAATAAAAGAGCCGGATCAGCAAGAACGTAAGTGTATTTTTTTCGTCACATGTAGCTGTTACTGAAAATATTTCTTTTCGCCTAATATACTGTGGTTCTAATGATGAGAACCGGGAATGTATATACATTTATTTTTCGTACCATGTTGCATTCCATTGTCTGAGACATGTTATTTGCTTTTCTAGGTGTTTCTATAGACGACGACGACGAAGAAGAAGAAGAAGAAGAAAAAGAAGGGGTATGTGTCGAGGCCGAAAGCCAGGAGTCTTCAATTCAGTCTTGCAAGTACCAGAATACGATTTTCAAATTCAATATGTGTGTTTCATATACAAGTAATTCCAGTGAACTAGAGAATACGATTTTCTGTTTGTATTTCAGTGAGCTAAAGAACACAGTTTCCTGTTTCTATTTCAGTACGATTTTCTGCGTGTGTCTCTTACATTTTCAAGAAATAATTACGTTCAAAATCTTATTGTTGCAGGCAGCGTCAGCGAGCTAGATACGAGGGTTGGAACTTAAATAGTAGCAACTATTTATTTACAGCTCGTACAATATACATACGTGTTTCAAAATTTTACTGACCTTCGAAGTAGTCACAGCATTTTGTATAACCCGTTGCCAGCGATGTGGAAGTCGTAGGATACTCTTAGCAGAGCCAGTTGTGTTGACAGTTCGAGCAGCGCGGTCTGCTTCCCGACGAATTTGTAGCAGTTCTGAAGCGAATGCCGTGAAGAGTTTCCTTCAGTTTAGAAATCAAGGTGAACTTATTAGGGCTTACGTTAGGGGAATGCAGTAGGTGGTATAGCACTTAGCAGCCCCACCAATCAAACAAACCAGTAACAGCTTACACCGTACGTGCTTGAGCATTGTCCTGCAAAATGATGGTCAGGTCCTACAGAAAGTGTCATCACTTCTGTCTCTAACCTAGTCGTTGGTTGTGTTCCAAAATAAAAAGCATGAAGACAGAAGTGATGACACTTTCTGCAGGACCTGGCCATCCTTTTGCAGAACAATGCTCAAGCACGTACAGTGCAAGCTGATACTGATTTGTTTGACTGATGGGGCTGCTAAGTGCTATACCACCTACTGCACTCCCGACTTAAGCCCTCGTAAGTTCAAGTCGATTTCTAGACTGAAGAAAACACTTCACGGCATTCGCTTCAGAAATGCTACAAATTCGTCGGGCAATAGACCGCGCCGCTCGAACTGTCACTACAACTGGCACTGCTAACAGTATCGTACGACATCGCTGGCTACAGGTTATGCACAATGCTGGTGACTACTCTGAAGGTCAGTAAAACTTTGAAATACGTATCTATTTTGTACGAGCTGTAAATAAATAGTTGCCACTATTAAAGTTCCAACCCTCGTAGATAGCTCCAAAGAGAGGGAGAAGTACACGAGTGGGTACATGAGATGCCTTCTGCTGATGATGCTGAAAGGCATCGGCATCTCGCGCTTGTGGAGTAGAAAGAAATACCAGATAGTGTGGGAGAACAACCAGAAAGCACGACTGAACTACTCAGTCCCTGAACAAAGAACGTAAAAAGTGATTATAATGCAACCGTCGTCGTTGTAGCACATAATTATTATTCTCCAATGTTGGTGTACTTAATTGTTGTTGTTATGCGTTTACAGCAGGTACTTTAAAAAATCTTGAGCGTTATACTTAATGTTTTCGTTATTCATTTGCTATAGAAACATCACCAACACCGCCACCACAACGGCTAGCTGCGGTAGGGGTGCCAATAGTGGTGGTTGTGGAGGCAGGAATCAGGCAGGCACCTGAGTGGCAAGCATCACCACGCAAGGTACCACTCGAGGCTGCGAGAGACGTGGCTGCAGTCACCACAGCCTCATACCCCCCCCCCTTCCCCAACAACAACTTGCCGCCACCACAGCACCATCACATACACTATGGAGTCCGTGAGTGATTAAGCCAGAGGAAGAAGAAGAGCAACCATCTCATACCCTTCAGACTGGCAGTGGTGAAGGCTCCAGCATGCAGCAGCAACATCATCAAGCTGGGTGCTTCCACTGTACCTCACCATCACCCCCTTCAAACTGGCGGTGGTGAAGGCTCCAACATGCACCTGCAGCATCATCAACCTGGGTGCCCCCACTGTACCTCAGCATCGCCCCCTTCAGACTGGCGGTGGTGAAGGCTACAGCATGCACCTACAGCATCATCAAGCTGGGTGCTCCCACTGTGCCTCACCATCACCCCCTTCAGACTGGCGGTGGTGAAGGCTCCAGCATGCAGCAGCAGCATCATCAACCTGGGTGCTCCCACTGTACCTCACCATTGCCCCCTTCAGACTGGCGGTGGTGAAGGCTACAGCATGCACCTACAGCATCATCAAGCTGGGTGCTCCCACTGTACCTCACCATCACCCCCTTCAGACTGGCAGTGGTGAATGCTCCAGCATGCAGCAGCAGCATCATCAACCTGGGTGCTCCCACTGGGCCTCACCGTCACCTCCTCCTTCTACTCCAGCTCAGACGATCCCCTTGCTGATGAAAGGTATGTGTGCCACTGCGTGTACCCCCCACCCCAGCAGGCACCTCCTCCCGAATGCTGTCATCCACCTGATGGATGCAGTCATTGGCTTCATCTCCTAGCCATAGTATTAACTATAATGTTAATGATAATGAACCTGCGTCTAGTGGTAGTGTTCTCTTCCATCCTAATAGTGAAAGACATCAGATTAGCGGCGTCATGACGCCTCTACAATAGCCGGTGGTTGCTAGGATCTTCGAGGGGCGTATCTCTTTCATTAGAATTGAGACTGTGACCCAGTCAGGTTTCTAGATGTGTGCCTCCCTTTGCTGGAGATGGAGCTCCCCAAAGCGCTAGATGATCTGAGATTTAATACCATTATATGTAATGGAGTACTCTGCAACGATTTGACTCACGCTGTGAAACAGCATGGTGCTGCTGATGAGAAAAGCATGCCCTACATCTGGTGTGATAATGGAATTACATCTCGGAGGACATCAATCGCCGAGCAGTGTTGTGAATCTACCTACTACTGGTGCGGTTTTCTGTGTTGGAAGGGAAAGGGTAAGCTAAAGCACCCATCCGACTATCACACCTCGACATCCATATTCATGTCTATGATCTGTTAAAAGGAGAGACCAGTTATGTCTTGCTTCCTAAGGATATAGTTGATGAGAAGGCGTGTAGTAATATCCAAAATAAAAAGGATCAGGCTTGTTTTGCATGGCCAATCCTGGCTTGTGAAAGAAATTACACAAAAGATCCACAGCACACATCTCGGTACAGAACAGGCCTTAACATTCATGGATGTTATAGCTTTGACAGTATCGAGTTCCGCATAAAGACTCAGGACATACCTAGATTTGAGACAAAAAATCCCAGAATATTGGTTCACATTTATGGCCTGAAGAGACAGGAAAGCAAGACAGATGAAGTTGATGACGATGATCATAATCAACAACAGACGCAGGACAAGCATTCTGTAGTTGGACCCCTCTATTTTTCGAAATATGCAGGTGAGCCTAATCTTCATGTAAACATGCTGCTCTTCTCTGAAGGTGATAATCAGCATTACATATCGACAACGTTATGTCCCGCCTCCTTAACTTCCAACTCAGTAAGCACAAGTATAAAAAACATATTTTCTTCATGTGCCTAACTACCTTTTTGGAAGAAAAGTATTTAAAAACGCATCAGGAGGAATGGTGCCTAAAAAAAAAAAAAAAGTTCACTAAATTCAAGAATGCTCACCACCTGGAATGACGTTTGTCTGTTGTATAAGTTGACTTCGAATATCTTCTTGCCCCCTATTACCCGCTCAAATACCACCTTCACCCAAAAACACGTACCATATGCGACAACATATGAACTTCTATGCTCATATGATTCAATTTCAACCATTATGTATTTTATGTCGTGGATAATCCTACAGCTTGGTTGCTCACTGAGCTGGAAAAACTCTCATGAGATATTGAACATCCCCATCACCGAATCGGAGGAGTCAAACATTATAGAATGATTCTGTTCACTGCATTTTTGTGGCTTGCCATTAGATAGAATAGCTGAAACTCCTCTTGGAGATCACTGTCATCTTATAGGAAGTTTCGCAGTACAGCTCACAACCTGTGCAATTTGAAGTATAAATTACCATGACACATACCTATCTTCTTCCATAATTTAAGTGGGTAGGACACTCACTTTCTAATTGAGCAATTGGCTAGTTTCGGTATTAAGTAAGATAACGTCAGTGTCTTGCCTGTGACTGTAGAGAAGTATATTTCTTTCTCGAAATGAATGACGCCAAAAATTATGCTCCACTTCCTTGATTCGTTACGATTCATGTAGACTTCACCCCAGAAACGTGTTGACACTCTGCCCCAGGACGATACGCACATCACCCAATCTGCATCCCCTATAAGGAAACGTTTCAACTTGCGACTAGGAAAGGAGTTCTACCTTATGAGTATCTGGATACTAAGGCGAAACGCGACGAAACCAGGGTACCCAACATATCTGCATTTACGAATATTCTCACAGGCGATATCATAACTAGAGCAAACTATAAGCATGCCATAAATGTCTGGCGGGAATTCAACATTCCCAATTTGAGTGAATCGCAAGACAATGCATAAGCATCAATTTGCGCTTGCTTGCGGATTTCTTTGAAAAGTTCCGAGTGTATGCACAGCCATATGCTTGCTCTCTGTACCCTGCCTTTTATTATATGGCACCTGGCTTGTACTGGGACGCGATGCTGAATTAAACGAGGTACAGCATCGAACTTTTGACTGATGCTGACATGCTTCTTTTCTTTGAACATGGGACCTATGGGGGACTTCGCCAGTGTGTCCATAGACATACCGAGGTAAATAACCCACATATGGGTGTGGGCTTCAATGCATCACTTGATTCAGGTTGTATTTTATTTTTGGATGTGAATAACTAATATGGGCACGCCATATGCAGACATTGCCAGTTGGTGGGTTTCAGTGGCTGTCTGAAAACGAATTAGAGGGATTAGGTGAAAAAATAATGGGTCTGGCGGCTGATTCTGATGCATGGTATGGAGGCAGACCTCATATACCCTGATATTATGCATGAAATGACAAGCGACTTGCCACTACATTCTGTGAGGAAACACTCTTCCTAAACTGATGTCAATTGTTGGCCACAAGCAGAGGTATATAATTCATTATCGTAATGTCCAGCAGCATCTCAGCTTAGAGCTGGAGCTAGATGGAATCACCCAGGCTATCTCTTTCAATCAAGTCCCTCTGGTTGAAGGAGTATATTGAATTAAATACCGAAAAGAAGGCGGAAGCGACTAGTGATTTCGAAAAAGACTTTTATAAATTAATGAAGAATTCCATTTTTGGTAAAACCATGCAGAATGTAAGAAATGAACGCAATATTTTGATTACGACCGACTGGGAGGAGCCGTGGGGTGTAGGGAAGTGCATCGCCAGACCAAATTTTAAGTGGATGATTGTTTCCAATGAGAACTTTGTTGCTGCAGAGATGCCGAAGGTTTCTGTAGAGCTTACAAAACCTATCTATTAGGGGATATGCATACTGAACACCTCCAAAACTCCACATGTACCTCCTCCACTATCAGTTAAACTTATTCGTGAAACCAAAGGTACTTTAAATGGATGCAGATAGCTTCATCTATTCGGCAAAGAACTGCAATCCATGTGAAGTAAAAGGTGTCACAGTAAAGAATTCGACACATCAGGATACACAACCGATAATCCTTATGCTATTGTTCCTCAGAACAAGAAGGCTATTGGCTTAATAAAAGATGGGGCAAATGGATTGCCGTTTGTGGAGTTTGTAGGTGTAAGATCCAAAATGTATGCATATCGTACAATAAATAGGGACACCCAGAGGCGGGCTAAGGATGTTGCGATATGCAGCACCACGTATGCTCACAGTCGAAGACTACTTGCAGTGCCTATACCACGATGTTTGGGGTGCTCCACCGCAACATCGATGTACAGTACGTCGAACTAGTATTCAATCGTGATATCATGAGGTGTACACTATGCCGCAGTTTAAAGTCGGACTGTCACGTCATGACGATAAAAGAGCCATTTGTAATGACGGGATTGAAACTCCCTTGTACTAACACTTGAAGTGCAGAAGGGGGTGGGGACTCCAGTGTTGTGAATGAGAGAGAGAAAGAGAGAGATTAGCTGAGTGAGAGCTTGTGCCAAATACAATGGCTCTTTTATCATAGTGTAAATATTGTATGTGTGTGATGTATGGCGTGCTTGCATATGAGATTGCATATGTGTCTCTGTGCATCCATGTGTGTGCATCTGAGTGTGGATGCCTGCGTAAATATGTATGCCTGCATGTAAATACATTCAGCTTATTTTTTGTAATAAGTAGCATGCAATGTTTGCGAGAATATATATAAACACCATGTGCTAGAAAAAGGTTTTAAAAATTATAAAAATTACAAAAACGTTAAGAAATGCAAAGTATTTATAAAAAGTTTAGAAACAGTTGAAAAATCATAAAATTAAAAAAATCGAAAATGGAGGAAAAAAATATAGATTCCCAGTATTTCTCTCTTTTGCACTTATTGTGTGACAGTGTGTGTCTAAACGAAGTTTTTAAGTTTCACCTAATGCTAGCTGTCCAAGTCACACTAGTTTTAAGTGTGAGTTCCACCCAGTTCAGGTGCAGCTGTTTGGGATGGACATTTTAGAGCAATCACTTCATTGTATTGTTCAATTAATTCAGCTGCTTGAGGTGGAAGATGTTTAGAGCCACCCAGTATCACGTGTAAATCAATCCCTCTGTTTGGGTATATTTACACTAGTAATAGTAATAGTACTAGTGTAAAAGAAACTGCGTCTCTGCAGGAGCTGTAATCAATACTGCAACGTAATGTAGAAATGTTCACCCATATCTGATAGTGATGTAGAAATATTCAGTCAATACTGCATTGTAGATGAAATAATTTTCACTAGTACTGTTATTTGCAAAACCAAGAACTGCGAATGTGTTTAAAAAATTCCAAACAGTAACAATAACTCCGAATTTAAAAATAGTATTTATTTGTGTATTGTAAACAAGATTTGTGAATGTAAAGCAGTATTCCCTTTGAATATATATGTCTGAAAAAAAATGTTATACGCTACCATACGTCTTTGCAGTTATTTCGCACATCGCTATCCTCACAAATGTACATAAAGGCTGTGCAGGATGCACAAGGTATGAGTACAAAGCATAATGGAGGTGACATTTAAGACAGAGAAAAACAAAATGCATGAAATGGTGACATGGGACATTGCCTATTGTGTTGCCCATATTAGGTTATGGGAGCAGATAGCACGTGTCTGTGTCTGTTTCCAAAGGCTTATCGCAAACATGTCTAATATTTCTAGTGCTTCAGGAAAATCACAGGCACAGTATCTGGTGCTAAACTACAAGGATCAGTAAAACAGAAGTACACACATGTTATGAGGTAAAACTTCATTTACTTCCCATCCAATTTAAAAGTAATTTTACATTTCATAAACATACACAGAAACACTATTTTCACACATCTTCTTTTTGAGTAGATGGAGAGCAGAGCACTCATAGAATTTCTGGACTTGAATAGCAGCAAACTTGAGGATTCGACACATCCATGAGATCTTTTCCTTTCCCTTCATGTAGATGATGGTATCCATTGGTCGAATAGTCGTAGATACATATCTTTATAGGATATGCCAGGATCATCACAGTGGATTCCATGGTAAAAATGTGTTTATCACTTTGCACCCTTCCGCTTTTAAGCACTCTTCACATCCTTGAAACACCTCGGTGACCTAATGTTTGCGAAGAATGTTTCTGTTAATCCGTCAACTTCTGTGTATGCTACGAATGCAACGTCTTTAACTATGAGGTGTCTATGCTCAACATCATAGAAACACTGAGCGTGTGAAGTGACGATCACACCTTGAGATTCCATTGTGGAATGCTCTAAGTGTGCCGCAGCAATTGTTAATTTATACAGCTCGTTGCACAACACCGGTGAGCGTGCAGTAGTTAATCACACGGTCATGCAGAACTAGAGCAAACGCTGCAGTGTGTTGCTGGAAATTTGCCAAAGATTCAAATTCAATTCGTACATCTACAGGTCCAGCTTTAATTATTTCATTCTGTTTTGAGCCGTCTATTACGATGACTGGCGCCAGCTGCTTAAATTTGCATGGACTAATTGGACATCCTTCCTCTTCGTAGTATGAAGCACAGAACCTTGGATACATGTCATATGCTAGACTGTATACATTTTCATCCCATTGAATGAAAGAAATCCCATGCTTCTTGACAAAGTGTAGGGGAACAACGCGGTAGACCCCCAACGCTGTATTAGACGAGGTCCTAATGGAGGAGGTTTGCCGTTGCCTTCCTCCGACTGTAATGGGGATGAATGATGATGATGAAGATGACACGACACCCAGTCATCTCGGGGCAGGTGAAAATCGCTGACCCCGCTGGGAATCGAAACAGGGACCCCGTGCAAGGGAGGCAAGAATTCAGATTTCAGGTGGACTCTGGCATTAGTTAACTTGCAATTATGAAATTTCGTGGAATCATTCGCTATATTCCTTCTTCTATTGGTCTGAAACGCAAGTATGATAAATCTAGGCGTCTCCAGCTGATTGGAGGTTTTAATAGACCGCATTCATCTGCTTGGAATTGGTAATGCTGGGCACTCGAAAAAGTCCCATAAACAGGAAGATAACAGTAGACATACTCTAGCAGTCGGAACTTTTAAAATATTCAAATGCTGCTCATTCGATATTGCGATGCGTGTTATTTTCCATATTATTTTATTGGTGGTGATCTGATTCTCCTCTTGAGCTCTTTGAATGTATGAGTTGTTGTCCATTGCACTCGTACCAGAATAAGTTCCTGTTTAGCACTCAGCACAATCCGCTGCACGTCCTCAAACTACCCCCTTATGCAATTTTGAAAGTATACACGCAGTAAATCTTTTGTACTCTTCCGTTCTTTCCTCTGGTTCATCAAGGAACCATACAGCATTTTCTAAATCGTTCAAATCCCAGGGAGAAGTAGAGACATACATTTTAAGAGTTGCTGTTATGCCTACATTGTGTGTATGGTCAATCTGGACCCCATTAAGTTCATATCGTATCTCATGAAACAGGAACACTAAAGCGTTACGTGTAAGGTTCGATGCCACTGTAGCAGTCCCATCCATTTTCGTAAACGATCCATCACGATTTATGAAACTCTTGCATGGAATGATTAAATCATCTTTGTGTTCGATGATAATCCTAATTTCATCGTTCGTGTTAAATGTAGTTGATGCATAAGGTTTATGTGGGAAGTATTCCTGACGTATCACACACTCATCATGTTCCACCATGCTAGTTATATCGAGCGACGTAATTCCGTGGCTTCGGACCCACTGATTTAGGAAACTCGTACTTTGCACATGTTATCACCTTGCTGTTCTGTTGTGAAATGCTGGGCTGCGCATTGTGCACTTTGGTTTTATACCTTACACCCATCCTGTCCTCGTTGACAATAAGAGCCTGCCGTGATCCCTGACTGGTTGAAGCACTCCCCGACGCTTCCGGTCCGGCAAGTTAAAGCTCGTCGATTCTGCCTCCAATGGGTCGCAGCTGTTTGAAGTCCACCGCCGCTTCTGGGTCTTTGCACGTTCAAGGTCACCGCTGCTTCTGCTTTAGATGTAGCTGTACCATGATTTCCTCTTCGCGAAAATCGGCAAGTTGATTATTCTGGTCCAGAATAAGTAGCTCCAGGTAGTCCAAAGCCTGAACTGTTACCGGGAAGTAAACAGTGTTGCCAGGAATCTCAGCGATCTTATACCCTGTTCCCAGTGATGAGAAGAATCTATTAATTTTATGAGTTAGTCTGTTGTTGAGATAAGAGTTTCTTGTGATGTTACACTCAACATAGACTGTACTAACACGGAGTGTATCCACTGAGTGGTTGGATCTGTAGAATTTATTATGATTTTACTTCGAAACCTGTCCTTTAGTAAAACCCAGTAATCATTCTATTGATCCTTTCTGGTTAAAGTCAATCGTTACATTCATTGTCTTTATTTCAGTTTAAGTGTATTGATGTTTGCACATAGCGTGATCCATTTTCCAGACCATTTTAAAACTTCTTTTAAATGGTCAGTATTGTATGCGCCAGGGTCTATTTCCACAACTTATTTTCCACCAGTAATTTCCAGATGAACTTTATTGCTAGCCTCTGTGATACTCGGAATTCTGTTGTAAGTCTCCCGTCCAGTCAGCACAATACTCCACTCCCCATTGATTAAATCAATCGTTGGGAAGTTATTTGCGCGTTATACTGACGATCGTTCTTTTAAAGTCAGAGTATATGACACTGCGGCTGAAGCTCCACTGACATGTGAATGTTCAATGTGTCTCCTTATATAGATGCTTCATAAACGTTAGGAGATATATGATGCACAGATGCCCAAGTCTGTAGGTAGAACACACGTCTTCTGTAAGTGAAATATCGTTGTAACTCTTCTAGCGGCCGGAAGTCTCAAAATTAGTCGAAATAGTAGACGTAATTTGCTTTTTCTTAACATATGCCAACTAGTGGGTTCCTGGTCCCCAGAAACATCTAAATTAACAATTCCACATTCTCTGGATTTCCACAGTCTTCAGTAACATGTCCTGTATAAACACACCGTGGAATCTTGGAATGCTGATCTTTGTTTCCCGACAAACCTGAGCAGACCTGTATTTGTAAGCGGCCTATCCAGTAGAATAGCTAACGGACTTCTTTTTATCATCCTTTTCCGATGGCTGCTGCTTTCGTCATGCGGTTATGTCTTCTTGCTTCCGCTAGCTGCTCGTGGGAGTTTTGCGCATTCTCCAACATTCTTGCCGTAGCTGCAGCGTCACCAGCCAGTGAACCCATCGCTTAGAGACCTGCTAGGACATAATGAGGACGGGGATAATTCCACCAGAAGTCTTGGGTATCAGCAGAACCCTGGGTGCTTCAGCGCGTCCTTTATGCTTCAGGGCACAGTTAGCTGAATACATCGCTATCAGGATACATTTTTTAGACACCATTTCTTCTTCTTCTTCAACGTTGTCTTCTTAAACAGTGCACGACTTGCAGCGTTCATAACTTGCTTGAAATTCATAACCCCTAAGCCCAACTTAATCTTTCCACACATCATTTTATCAACTACAGATGCTGCCATGCTCTGGCTTATAACAATACCCTTTCTTGTACGTATTGGTGTAGGACGTATTACCTTGGCTGCATCAGCATGAGGTCCTGGGAGATCTTTATGTTTTGCGTATGCAGTGTTGTGTTCCAAACATGCCTCGTCAAGCAAGTTAATCACCTTATCACCACGACCCAAACGTTTTTAAAGTTTTATACCTAGTCCATAAAAACTGAAGGCATGAGAATAATAAGTGGATAAAGCCGAACTCACTACTTCGGAGAAAATCAATAATAACTATTTTAATCATTTTATTTCACCATTTAGTAATTTTTTTGTAGTCCCAGCGATGTTACCGATGTCTTTTAACATTTTTAGTAATAAGGTAAATATTATTTCAGCCTTAAGTAAGTTATTAACAGAAAATGTCGATGGACTTATCCTGTTCTCATACTCAAAGTTTTTTCCAGTACAAAATCACTGATATGTGAACTGAAACATCACTGATTTGAATTACTTAACTTGCATTGTGTTATAATATGCATCAGATAATTTTATGGAGCTGTATAGAAAAAGTTAACAAATTAATTAGAAAATATAATGTGCATTAATATACGTGTTAGTCTTTTCATTCATTCGTTTCATTATATGCATCAAATTTTTCAATACGTTCGTACCAATGCTTATACACTAGAATAATAAACTTTTCCAACTTCATAATATCATCTAATTTCTTCTAATTTATTGGCAATGGTGAATTGTATAGATTTGTAGCAAAATCCAAATTACTTTCATTAGCGTGCACTCCTTTTCATAGCGACAAATTTCTGATTTAAAACCATGCTGTGTTCTTCAGACACTGTTATACTATCTCCTGAATATACAGACATTCTATACGTAGATACTGTGAATGGTTGTTTATCATTTTTGATAGACTTCTTAAAAAACGGTGACAGATTGGGTTTGAAATCCTATATTCCTCCCTATGGGCACTAATCTCTCGTATTTTATCTTCATGGTACTTATGCGATATGTATGTTGGCAGCAGTCAGCTCCTAATGCAGGTTCTCAAGAGTGTTACTCGAAAAACATTTTGCTCTCCCTCCAGACATTCCCATTTGAGTTATCGAATTATCTGCCCACTAATTTGGTGGGAGCCAAGAATAACGCTTCTCTAGCACTATATTCTGAGGGAATTCTGGGGGAAACCAAGGTCTGCAGACTGGTACATGTTTGGGATGTGGCGGACAGTAGACAGATATTTTGTTATTGCTCACTGTGTCAGCCTTTCTGGGATATTTCAAAAACACATCTCAGAGCATTTCGGTTTGCAGGAGGTATGAGGGGAAGCATATTGTTTAACATACTGATATTCACCCCATCGACATTTAAACACCCAGTCCTTCTGAGAAGGAGAGGACATCTTTTGAAAGCCCGGAGTCATTAACAACCGTGCGGCATGGTGAGCAGTGGGTTGTCGGCTAGGAGCGATGCCACTCTGATCCATGGGCAGAGGTTCATGATGCGGTGGTGGCGGTGGCAGCTATTCACAAGCAGTCCGGTGGCGGAGGCGGTGAGGAGGTGGAGAAGAGAGTGAAACATCCTACTGCCCCCATAGACTGACAGGTCTTAGCTGGATAAGTTCGGCAGCAGTGTACCAGAGTTGTAAGCGACTTACTTCCACCACCATGACAAAACTACCGAGAGAGACAGAATACATTTAGTGATGGATGACTTCAGCTACTTGACAACGGTTACCACCCACTTTGGTATCGGAGGAAGTGAATACCTAGCCTGTGTAAAGACTCCAGAGAAATCACGGAAAAGTCTTTGTTACCTGGCGAGTGTAATCTGACTGCAGGAAAAAAATTACTCATCATACAATGATCAATTTACTTAATTAGCCTATCAATTTCATATCACTGACGTGCCGCGGGGTGGGTCGAAGCAATGGTCAGAGTAACAGGAATTGATTCAAGAGTTGGAGCAGTAATTGGGCGTTTTCTCGTTGTGGCAATATCTTTTAACCGAATTTCAGCCTACCGCCCACACAGAGAGAGGTTATCATCGTAATAAAATCATCTGTATTATCCCATTTCAAAAGCAATACATAGTATAAACTTGATATTTACAACTTCTCTATGCTGTTACCTTGAAAGACTTTATATGTGAGCCGGCTGCGGTGGCCGAGCGGTTCTAGGCGCCCAGTCCGGAACCGCGCGAATGCTACGGTCGCAGGTTCGAATCCTGCCTCGGGCATGGATGTGTGTGATGTCCTTAGGTTAGTTAGGTTTACGTAGTTCTAAGTTCTAGGGGACTGATGACCTCAGAAGTTAAGTCCCACAGTGCTCAGAACCAACCTTTATATGTGATGAGACATTTGTTTACTTTAAGGGAGTTCACAAGTGAGGAGGCATTCTGTGATGGAGGTAGAGCATGCTCTTAGCACTCCGTCATGAGCCAAAACTGAGTTTAATATTCTAGTCCTGTGAAGCAGGATGTAACAGACTAGAACAGATCTTTTTTTTTTTACTTAGAGGACGTATAGCCTATGCCTAGGTGTTGTACAGGATCTTCACAACAAGTAATGATACTTTAGAGATGTGAAAACTCATGTATGGTCTGATTTCTTCTATCTTCAAAAATAACTCGTATAAAAACAGATATCTACATTCTGCGTGGGAAATTCGAGGTGCACGGTCAACAACATTCCTGTCTTGTATTATTTTAAACTGAAGTGTCTCTGTCCAATTGAAATTGGTTAGAACTACTGAATATATCCAAGTCGATGATGCTTGACCTGCATTGTGCCGCGGTCGGCGGCGTAAGTCACGATGATGTTGTGCAACAGGAATTCGAGGGTTAGCTTGGTGTGTGAGGAGGGGCAGTTCTCCGCCTGGCTGGCTCTTCAGGTACACAATACACTCGGTAGATGGCGCTGGGCTAGACTGGATGTGACTTGTCAGTTTTCATCTTGAGACGAAGTGTTCACGTAAGATAATGGGCGCTACATTCATAAAAAATGTTGTACAATTTATTTCCCATGTATCTGTTGGCTAGGATGCGACTTGTGACTTGTGACTTGAGACTGACAGGTATGAGTGTGTTTCATTCCCAAATAATGTTGCTACAGTTTTCCTATAGTAGAATGTTACAGGTGCAGTGGGACAGTGGGTCACTGTTCTAATATTATTATTAGCCACCTTATGTTCCACCCCGCAGCAGCTATTTATATGTAGATTGGCAGGAGGCTACTCCCATGTACTTCAGTGATAGCTTGCTGTGCTATTATTATCCTTCGTGGCCGAGCGGGATAGCCACGCAGTCGTGGTGCCTTGACATGGTCCGCGCGGCTACCCCCGTGGGAGGTTCGAATCCTCCCTTGGGTATGGGTGTGTGTGTTGTCCTTAGCGTAAGTTAGTTTAAGTTAGATTAAGTAGTGAGTAAGCTTACGGACCGATGGATGACCTTAGCAGTTTGGTCCCATAAGATCTTAGCACAAGTTTACAATTTTTTATCATCCTCCCCATATAGGACTACTGGATAGACTGATTGAAGCAACTTTCTAGTGCTAGACAAATAGCAAAAATGTCCTCCACATCCAATAGTTATTAACAAAGCTGGATGGAGTTACTGTGTATTGCTCAATCAATGGCAACCCGAATTGTTTAGATAAACAATATGCCACACTGCATACAAAATAAAGACTTACGTCAGTCCTTTCCAGCGACTCGGTACAGACTAAAACTCACTCACAATTGGGAGGAGAGGATGGGTAGGGATGTTGGGTAGTGGAGGAAGGGCTGTGGTGGGAGGAGGGCAAACAGCATCCCTCTGGTATGGTGTTCTGAACTAAGTCACTTGGTCTCAAGTCCTCAAAGTGGACACACAAACTTTGAAATTCCCGCCAATGAATTTTGAATTTCGAACCATTCTTTGACTTTTCCGCCGAACATTTCCATTTCCCGCGATTTCAAGGAGAGGGGGGAGGAGAGGGGAACGTGTGGTCCTCCCAGCGCAGCAACATGACGCAGACTGAGTGAATTTCCCACCACTTTTTTCCTGGACCGTCGTCATGGATTATATCATGGGAGGGGAGGGGAGGAGAGGAGCTGGGAGTTCTCTGAAGGGGATATACGTGCCGGCTGGGGAAAACCTATGACATCATCTGGGGAGTAATCAATTGATCGATTTAATTAATTTGATATCGAGAATGAGCCATGAGCCCTATCATCCCACTACTCGCTTTGAGTTGTGAGATCTTCGCATTATGTGCTGCCACGCGCCTAGCGAATTCCAACAATCAAGCAGGTGGAAGGTACGATAATGGAAACGTGTCAGGAATCATTCGACATGGGAGCGGTAGCGGAATACTGTAATGTTGGACGTAGGCCGACAATGGATCGCGAAGAGTTAGAGTGTTTAGAAGAGGGAAAAAGAAATATTTTTTTATGTGGCAAATATGTCAATGATGCAGCGTTTCCCCGCTAGGAGTCCATGAAGGCTTTGGCGCTTGTTCAGAGACACTGCGAACAGGTAGTCCGTAAGCCGGCCAGTGAAACAGCGGACGGAATACGGCTTGAAACGAACCGTATTCTCACAAAAACAAAGCTATCAGTTTCGAATACTATCGGGGCTGAGCGCAATGACATGCCCGCACTACGCAACGGTGAAAGCATTGTGGTCATTCCTGTGACAAGGGCGATGCGACCGTAATTATGGAATACGCGACTTACAGTGAGTTCCCGTGCGCCCCAATACGGAGAATAATAAGAAATACTTCTGAGCTCTTTAAGTGTTCTTCGGTTGAAGATGGTGTGATTAAGAACCTCCATCAGTCACCTAGAATAACTACTGTTTACACCTCAGCGAAGATCCACAAGGATGGGTCGCCCTTCGGCCTAATTGTATCCACCATTGACTGCTCAACGCACAAGCTGGCGGAGTATTTGGCCAGTCTCCTCGCTCCACCTGTGGGACATTGTGAACGTCATCTTAGACTTAGTGAGGGTAACACCGTCAGTTTGGATGTGAGGGCGCTGTTTACGAACGTGCCTATCAAAGACTCCTTGGACCAAGTATCCTAGCTCTTCGTAGGTGACGTGGTCGAGCTATTCAGACAACCTCTTGGGCTCCTCATTTCCTGAATAACAGCCAGTATTACGATCAGAAAGACGGCGTCTCGGTGGGAAGCCCGTTTGCTCCAGCTGATGCAAATCCCTTCGTGCAAAATTTCGAGGGTGTTGCCTTAGATACTGTGCCAATAAAATGGTTCAAACGGCTCTGAGCACTATGGGACTTAACATCTGTGGTCATCAGTCCCCTAGAACTTAGAACTACTTAAACCTGACTAACCTAAGGACATCACACACACCCATGCCCGAGGCAGGATTCGAACCGGCGACCGTAGCGGTCGCGCGGTTCCAGACTGTAGCGCCTAGAACCGTTCGGCCGTGCCAACAAAACCAAGTTATTTATTCCAATATGTTCGCACCTGGCACCATGGACTGGGGATGGGAAGAACCGACTGGTTAAAACCATTACTGTTGCTTTAATTCTGAACAACCGCTAATTTTCGGTATTTGTTTTGTCTCGGTTATAACACTTTTTCATTTTTTGCTAATAGGTAGGTAAAAATTAATTTACCGTAGTTGCAGTGGTAAAAGTTTAGGCTCTTAAATAATAGTTTTATTAAAAACAAATAATGTTTATTCCAAAATTTTCCTTTGCTTTGAAACATTGGCAAACGTGATCAGTGCTGTTTTAATAACAATGAGAAGTTAGGAGCTAGCAACAAAGACATGACATAAGAATCGGTATATCATTTCAGAAACAATAACATACTTCTTACCGTGCAGAGTGGCCTATTAGACGATAAGCGTGTACCCATAGTGTGCAATACTTGACCCCGTCTGCTCTACAGAATAGTTTCTCACTGTCATACTCGGACATCGTTTCAGCTGAAAAACAGCACAAAGTTTAATTTGAAAGTATTTTATAAAGTATGGTAGCAATCAAGTTGCGGTGAAGAAACTTGCTTCATAAAATTAAAAACTGTAGGAGAGACAACAAACCGCGAAATTGTGCAGTATATGCAGCAAAAATCCACAATTCCCCTTGGAAGAGAAAAAAAATTGATTGATATACCTATAGTTTTATTAGCATGCTATAACGTAGCATAATAATTAAACCCTTAATTTTTTTTAGTTGTCTGGGTGAAAAACTGATACTATCCGAAAGTGACGATGCAGAGAAACCATCAACTTGTGACTTGACGCCCTCTCTGTCGCCACCCCCGTCTTCTTCAATTTCGCCATCTTTTTGGAGACAGTGAGACCGACTTCTGCCACAGCCTCAACCCCACTTCGCTCGAGATCCCCTTCTTCATCACCTTCATTAGAATTTTTCAATTTTTGTTCGTCCTTTTATTTCTGGAAATAATATCAACAAAAAACCTAAAATCGGTTATTTCAGAAACCGGTTATTTTGAGCACTTTTAACAGTCAGGTTAAATCGGAGGCAAACAAACGGTATAAGCAAAAATCGGTTTTTTCGGCGTTAAGCGTCATCCTTACAACGGACGTGAGAAACTTCACGACTGCTTGGAACATCTCAACATCGCTGACAGTAACACATAAGGGGCGTTCAAAAAGAAACGAGCAGGAGGCATAACTACAGAAACCAGTACCTGTATGTTAGAAGTATCGACCCTGGCTGTTGACACACTTGTCCCACTATCAAGCAAGTCGGTGAATGGCTGTCTCATAAAATTCCCGGGGCTGCGATGTTAACCAGTTCCGCACGTACAGCTGAACGTCGCCGTCCACGCAAGTGCAGGAAAGGTTATGCTGACGTTCTTCTTTGACCAAGGTGGCCCCCTTTTGATTCACTTCCTGCAGCACGGAACAACAGTCAATGCCCAGCCTTACTCGCAAACCTTGACCACACTTCGCCAAGCGATCAAATCAAAACGACCAGGCAATCTCACCCATGCGGTCATTCTGCTCCACGGCAACGCAAAGCCTCATATGGCCTGCAGATATTCAAATGAGAGGTTCTCGCCCACCTTCCATACAGTCTGGACCTATGATTACACCATTTTTACACCATTTTTGGTCCCCTCAAAAAGGCTCTGAGGGGCAAACGATTCACCTCGGACGACGACGTCCAGCTGTATGTGCGGAACTGGTCAACATCGCGGCCCCGGCAATTTTATGAGACAGCCATTCACCGACTTGTGTCACAGTGGGAGAAGTGTCTCAACAGACAGGGTCACTACTTCTAACATACAGGTACCGGTTTCTGTAATTATGCCTCCGGCTCGTTTCTTTTTGAACGCCCCTTATGCACTGCTGAGCCAGACCGTTATGACCACCTGCTTATAGCGTGTTTGTCCGTCTTTGGAACGAAATACATCACTGATTCTGCGTACGAGGGATCCGATTGTTTTTTGGTAGGTTCGTGGATGTATGTGGCATTAGATGTCTACGCACAGGTAATGTAATTCGCGTAAATAACCGGCCGCTGATTTGCGCATACGGTGACGGCGCCCTATAGCGACCCCGGTGAGTTCCATAGGGTTTACATCAGGCGAATTTTGTCGCTGAGACATAAGCGAGAGTTCACTATAATGCTCCTCAAACCACTGGAGAACGGTTCTGGCTCAGAGACATGGACAGTTATACCGCTGAAAGATAACATCGCCGTCGGGAAAGGCAATAAGCATAAAGTGATGCAGGTGGTTCGCAGCTGTCAGTGTGTCTACGGTTACTACCACAGGTCCCATGCAAGAGGAGAATGTCTCCCATAGCATAATACTGTTTCCACAAGCCTGCGTCCGTGGCACACTGCACGTTTCGAGACGCCGTTCACCTCGATGACGGCGTTTGTGGAGACGACCGTGGACCTAGTGTAGTAAAAAGGTGATTTATCCGAAGAGCCAACACGTTTCCATTGATCGAAAGTCGAATCCCTATCATCCCATCGCCACAGCGATCACAACTGACGATGTCGGTGGGACAACATGTGAACACGTAGGGGTGACGTACTGCGCAGCTCCTTGTTCAACAATGTACGACGAACAGTGTGCTACAAAACACTTGTGCGTGCACCAGTATCGTGCTTTTTTGGCAGAGATGTCACAGATACCATCTATCCTACTTTATAGAGCAGACAAGCCTCTGAACCCCACGTTCCGTGACGGGTCGTGGACGTCCAACGGTTTAGCGCCCAGTGGTAGTTTCACTGTCCTTCTACCTCTTTCCATAGATGCTCACGACAGTAGCACGTGAACATTCGACCAGCTTCGCCGTTTTCAAGATACTCGCTCACAGGCTCGCGTAATAACAATCCGCCCTTCGTCAAAATCGTTTATCTCAATGGATTTCCCCACAGCCCATATCTTCACTAGGGTGATCACTTGTCCTTGTCTGCTCTGCTCACATATTTTGTTAGTGCGTCACGTGACCTCAACGCTACCAGGCGGAATCCAACGTCGCGGTGAGCAGTGGTCATAATATTTTGGCTTATCAGTGTACAGTAAACAAAGGAGACAGAAAAAAAACAATGTATTGCCTTTCCTCGGAATCCTCGTCTGCCGTAAACGAACGCATACCTTGGCCACAGCGGCTATAGAAAGTTTACTCATACCGATCTGTACTTGCACGCCATCAGGCATCATCACGCGGCACAGAAGCGTACTGTGTCACAAACATTGGTGTATCGTGCGAGAACAACATCAGAGGCCGATAACCTGTCCCACGAGCTCAGCCGTCTACGCAAGGTCTCAGGAACAGTGGCTACAACGTGCACCGAATTAATGAAGTGATTTCAAGCAAGAATCACAATAGTACGAGCGAAGAGGAGCAGCAAAAGAAACTAGCTTTCTTACCGTTCTGTGCCTCCGTGTCAGACATGATAAAAAACAGAGGATCAAATCGATCTTTAGACCAACTGTAGCGTCGCAAGTTTGTTCTGAGCGAACGTTGTAACTTCGGGGGCTGACATCTGCCGGCCTAACCGTGAGACGCACATCTGTCACTACCTGCCTTGAGAAAGCTATCCAATGTCTCTTATTGGACGCGAACATTCACCATCTATAACAACCTAAATAAATGATATTAAATATTATTCAATCATTTTCAAAATTGGTACACTACCTTTTATCATTCAGGTGAAGATTGTATCAAAATTCCAACATAGAAACTATCATAGTTACACAGATAGAAAAAATTGCTAAAAAAGTCAAAAACCGACACTTAGGGAACAAAATTCAAATATGATGTTTCTAATTACGTGTAAAATAAAGGAATATTGATTTCCTCATGTTTAATACGTGTCGTGACTAACGCTGATAGTTTTGTGAAGTTTAGAAGTTTTAGAACTGTTTTGTTGGAATTATATACGTATGTGAAAATTTGGCCGTCATGGTATCCATGTGGCATGTTGCAGTATTCAACCACTGACCATTTATGGCGAGCAGTTTTCTTTCTACAGAAATCCATAAGAAGGACCGAATGTATTAAATCATATTAGTGGTGAAGTTAATGACAGCGAAAGCCTCGTTTAATTTGGATTAGGTTTGGGCAGATTTCTGGCTGCTGTGTGAGCGAAATGAGTGTATGAATTGTGAACTTGACGAAAAAAAAACCAATAGTTTGAATGTGGACTGAATAGTACCGTGTCTTTGGCTATGAGAACAAATAAACATTATTGTGTGGAAATTTCGGACGTTATTTTCCAGAAGGCAATCCATGATCTTACTGCCTGATAAATTTTGTTAATGACAGTTTTCTACAGAACTTTATTTCATTACTAGAGTTGCATGGCCTCAGTAATTGTAGATATTAGATGGTGTTTTTTTTATCAACGCTGCTTCTACATCATCTTGTAAGTATCTACATTTACCGAGTGGAGGGACATCGAGCAGACGCCGTTCTGAGGTAGGTGAAATTTTAATTAGTAGCCTGCACTGAGACAATGACGAATTTCTAACCCACCAAGCTGCACAACGAGAAAAAATCCGGTAGTTACTCAGACCAGTTAAAGATACAGCAGTCATCGGAACACCTAGGATCAACAAGATACTTTGCGTGTGTGACCAGTTCTACGTCGTACAAACAGTACGTACTGCAGAACAATGCAGTAAGGAACATGAGAGGTTTTCTAGCTTACGTTACCCCGAGAAATCCGCTTTAGCTGAGCATACTGTAGGAAACAGTCACTGGATGAAATTTTACGAAACCTCTGTCGTGGCTCGCACTGACGGTTCTGGGGCTGTGTAATTAAAGAAGCCATTGAAATAAAAATCGTCGATAACATTGTTAACAGAGACAGTGGTCTATAGCTCAGAGTGACATGGGATCCGGCGATCGCGATGTCAAAACGGGCACATCAGATGCCGAGCCAAAGTATGCCCGCCGGCCGGTGTGGCCGAGCGATTCTAGGCGCTTCAGTCTGGAACCGTGTGACCGCTACGATAGCAGGTTCGAATCCTGCCTGGGGCATGGATGTGTGTGATGTCCTTAGGTTAGTCAGGCTTAAGTAGTTCTAAGTTCTAGGGGACTGATGACCTCAGATGTTAAGTCCCATAGTGCTCAGAGCCATTTGAACCAAAGTATGCCCACATCTGGCGATGCTGCGAGCACCAGTGGTGTCACAACGAGCGGCTGGTGATTATAAGGGGCGTACCAGCAGCCCTCTGACAGTCATACCCCTTTACAATTGCCAAGGAGTGCTTGAGCGAAAGCTCGTGGAATTTTAACCTCTAGACGCCGCTGGAAGCCCTAGAACTTTTTTTTTTTTATTTCTTCAAGATTCCTACGTGTCTGACAAGAGAACTGTACAATTAAGTCTCACTTATTACACTACGACATACGCTTAAGACACTAAAACCATTTTAAAAAGCTGAGTGCCACCCAATGAGTAGTGGTGAGATGCAGTAATAAGCCGTGTGGATCAAGGAAGTCACTAGGATGGACGTGTAGTTATGGCTGTAATGAACGCGAAGTGGAGGTGGGCGAAGTATTTACTCGTAGCAGAGCGAATGGGTGGTCGATGGACCGGGCAGAAGACACTAGAAACTATGGAGTGCACCACAGGTGCCTGTTCTTTAAGGTTTTTTTACTTTATATTGTTTTAATTGTGTATAGTGTAGAGACGTTTGTGTAGCAGGGAATGCCAAGTGGTTCTGCTTATATGGCATACGGTTTGTATCCTATTTAAATATAACCATAAGGTTGCCTTGAACACTGCAGTGCTTTTTTAAACACATTGCCAGTGCGAGTGGTATGTTTTCGCCTTCCTCTGAGGTTTGAACCGACTTATCCAGCCATTAATGAGGAGATCTAAAATCTAACGTGACTTAAAAATACAGGATAAAATTGCTGCTCATCACATAGAGAAGGCGTTGGGTAGCAGACAGGTATATTTAAAAGTGGACTGTTGTGAACAGAGGGGAGATCCAACACTACTGGAAAACATAAAAGACTTGACGAATATGGAATCCACCAAAGGAAAATTCCAAATAATAAACGGAGCCTTGTATAAAGAATACGATCTACAGCCAGCTATCCTGAAGTATTTCCATGGTTATCCAGCATCTGTTTACCTTCCGCTCTGACTCTGTGGTGCAATGCACGTCTACCATCCGACTCCTATTGACGGCAAAATTTAAACAAAGATGCATGTTCCATCAATAATTCCTGAAAACGTAATATAAATTAGGATGCGAGAAAGGCAATTTGTTACGTACGTTTTTTTAAATTTCAACAGTCTTCTATAAACGTCGGTAGTTAAGAATTTAGATTTGCAGTGAATACTGGATTTTTGTGTATAGTATGTAATTAGAAATAAGAAGACTTGCATTTTTCGTACAGATGACAATTAGTCATCTGTCAATCAGCATATATTTGATGAGTTTTGTATTTAAATGGCGTAGGTATTCGATGTGAACGGAAAAGGAAACGAAAAATTGACAGAAATCAGACTCTAACCAGCGATTAACAGTTTCGAGTGTAGCTGATTTTTTTACATCTTTACGTATTTTATGCTTCACGTAAATACTAGTGGAACATGCACCTTGTATAAAAATTTACATCTACTGGGAGTCGAACCTAAGACCGCTATGTGGCAGGTAGCGTTCTACGACAGGGGCAAACTGGCCGTCGAGAAAAAGCGACCACACTTTTAGCGTATTAAAGATGATTGGTAAACTTCAAAGTTGATTTTAGAGTTGTGTCGAACTGCTTCACAACTGATATTTGAGCTCTGAACTTCACGTACCATAAGTATAACAACTTATAAAAATCCGATTGAAGTAAGTGATGTGCTTCATTGGCAACCCTGCCGTCTGCTCCGGATTTGATTGTGGTTTCGATCTAACAATATTATCAAAAGCGTTCCCCAAATCTATTAATTTAACGTATTTTTTTTAAATCTGCACTTCTTTATGAACTGTTGTGCAAAATTTGCTCCTTGATAGCCCAAATTTTTCCGAAAACCAATCTACTTTAATCCCCCTCTCATTTCTTCGAAAATGTACCCTCGAATTTTTCATATGTCTTGTACTAACTTGACTGTGCGACAATTTTCACATCTACCTGCTCTTGATTTCTTGTATCTCTTATCATTTTCTTGCGCCGTGTACTAACTTGACATGATTTCTCCTGGGCATCTATAACATTTCTCTAAATATTGTTTCCAACTTTTCGCCCGCTTGTTTTTGACCTTATTTATAGCTAGGCGTCGAGATGGGTTATTTGTCTAAACCTGCCAGGTATTGCCCCATATTTTCACCCTGTACTTCGCTGTTCATTCAGATTTATATATAGACAGTAACCAACCTGCTGACATTCTTTTCCGTTCCATATTCTTCTCTCAACAGGAATTTCAGCATCATTAGTAGCAAGCGCACAGAAATTTCACTTCTCAGGAATCCGGACAAATACCCCACATGATTGACAAATTCTAGAGACATCAGTGCAAGATAATTCGTCCTGAACATTCAGATACGCTAATCAAAGAATGCATTTACGCTGATAGAACTCAACCGGCGAATAAAGAAGCTTTAGGATGACAATTGTTCATTAATAGCGTTTCTGTTGGACCATCGTTCACCTAAAAAGTGATTTAAGTCATCTGTTGCAGTAGCGCAACTGCTTTAGTCGTGGATTCCACATAAAGTTTTGGTAACATGTCCATTAAACACACATAATCTTCTATCCTAACAAAGACGCTAACATTAGGTTCCTCCCTCACATACAGCTGCAATACATCGATCACACATTTTTTCATGAAATTAAGAAAATTGTGTCGTACAATAAATATATAGTCCGTCTATAAGTAATGATTTTAGTTTGCAATGTATGATCGGAAAGGTAACTTTGTAAGTAGGCTGTTTAGGTTTTTATATTGGTAACGCCACGTAGCGCTCTGTATGGCTGTGCTGTGTGCAGTCTATGACTGGTTGGCATTGTTGTAATATTCGCTATTGTAGTGTTGGGCAGTTGGATGTGAACAGCGCATAGCGTTGCGCTAAAAAGATTATGTGTCAGTTTAGTATTGATCAGGATAAGTAAAGAGCGAAATGTCTGAGAACGTTCAGTTCTGATCAACTGTTTGAAAATCAAATAACGTAAGGGGTATCCAAGCACAGTAATTCATAAATTTTTCTAAGGGGACGTTTCAACTTCACCATCATGAAACGTCGGCTCCACCTAAGACGTCAATAACATGTAAGCATCATCAATGTTTTAGCAAATATGTATAGTTGTGGTGTCCTGCTGGTCTATGGTTTAATTACTTTTACTTTCCTATTTGCAGATAATGTCATGGAGTACCCCCTAACGAATACGACTCAGCAGTTCCATTTTCGATATATTTTTTACCCAAAATTCAAGTTAATATGTTCTCTGGTCCCCCCATGAACCATGGACCTTGCCGTTGGTGGGGAGGCTTGCGTGCCTCAGCGATACAGATAGCCGTACCGTAGGTGCAACCACAACGGAGGGGTATCTGTTGAGAGGCCAGACAAACGTGAGGTTCCTGAAGAGGGGCAGCAGCCTTTTCAGTAGTTGCAAGGGCAACAGTCTGGATGATTGACTGATCTGGCCTTGTAACAATAAGCAAAACGGCCTTGCTGTGCTGGTACTGCGAACGGCTGAAAGCAAGGGGAAACTACAGCCGTAATTTTTCCCGAGGGCATGCAGCTTTACTGTATGATTACATGATGATGGCGTCTTCTTGGGTAAAATATTCCGGAGGTAAAATAGTCCCCCATTCGGATCTCCGGGCGGGGACTACTCAAGAGGATGTCGTTATCAGGAGAAAGAAAACTGGCGTTCTACGGATCGGAGCGTGGAATGTCAGATCCCTTAATCGGGCAGCTAGGTTAGAAAATTTAAAAAGGGAAATGGATAGGTTGAAGTTAGATATAGTGGGAATTAGTGAAGTTCGGTGGCAGGAGGAACAAGACTTCTGGTCAGGTGACTACAGGGTTATAAACACAAAATCAAATAGGGGTAATGCAGGAGTAGGTTTAATAATGAATAGGAAAATAGGAATGCGGGTAAGCTACTACAAACAGCATAGTGAACGCATTATTGTGGCCAAGATAGATACGAAGCCCACACCTACTACAGTAGTACAAGTTTATATGCCAACTAGCTATGCAGATGACGAAGAAATTGAAGAAATGTGTGATGAAATAAAAGAAATTATCCAGATTGTGAAGGGAGACGAAAATTTAATAGTTATGGGTGACTGGAATTCGAGTGTAGGAAAAGGGAGAGAAGGAAACATAGTAGGTGAATATGGATTGGGGGACAGAAATGAAAGAGGAAGCCGCCTGGTAGAATTTTGCACAGAGCACAATATAATCATAACTAACACTTGGTTTAAGAATCATGAAAGAAGGTTGTATACCTGGAAGAACCCTGGAGATACTAAAAGGTATCAGATAGATTATATAATGGTAAGACAGAGATTTAGGAACCAGGTTTTAAATTGTAAGACATTTCCAGGGGCAGATGTGGACTCTGACCACAATCTATTGGTTATGACCTGTAGATTAAAACTGAAGAAACTGCAAAAAGGTGGGAATTTAAGGAGATGGGACCTGGATAAACTAAAAGAACCGGAGGTTATACAGGTTGTACAGAGATTCAGGGAGAGCATAAGGGAGCAATTGACAGGAATGGGGGAAATAAATACAGTAGAAGAAGAATGGGTAGCTTTGAGGGATGAAGTAGTGAAGGCAGCAGAGGATCAAGTAGGTAAAAAGACGAGGGCTAGTAGAAATCCTTGGGTAACAGAAGAAATATTGAATTTAATTGATGATAGGAGAAAATATAAAAATGCAGTAAGTGAAACAGGCAAAAAGGAATACAAACGTCTCAAAAATGAGATCGACAGGAAGTGCAAAATGGCTAAGCAGGGATGGCTAGAGGACAAATGTAAGGATGTAGAGGCCTATCTCACTAGGGGTAAGATAGATACCGCCTACAGGAAAATTAAAGAGACCTTTTGAGATAAGAGAACGACTTGTATGAATATCAAGAGCTCAGATGGAAACCCAGTTCTAAGCAAAGAAGGGAAAGCAGAAAGGTGGAAGGAGTATATAGAGGGTCTATACAAGGGCGATGTACTTGAGGACAATATTATGGAAATGGAAGAGGATGTAGATGAAGATGAAATGGGAGATACGATACTGCGTGAAGAGTTTGACAGAGCACTGAAAGACCTGAGTCGAAACAAGGCCCCAGGAGTAGACAATATTCCATTGGAACTACTGACGGCCGTGGGAGAGCCAGTCCTGACAAAACTCTACCATCTTGTGAGCAAGATGTATGAAACAGGCGAAATACCCTCAGACTTCAAGAAGAATATAATAATTCCAATCCCAAAGAAAGCAGGTGTTGACAGATGTGAAAATTACCGAACTATCAGCTTAATAAGTCACAGCTGCAAAATACTAACACGAATTCTTTACAGACGAATGGAAAAACTAGTAGAAGCCAACCTCGGGGAAGATCAGTTTGGATTCCGTAGAAACACTGGAACACGTGAGGCAATACTGACCTTACGACTTATCTTACAAGAAAGATTAAGGAAAGGCAAACCTACGTTTCTAGCATTTGTAGACTTAGAGAAAGCTTTTGACAATGTTGACTGGAATACTCTCTTTCAAATTCTAAAGGTGGCAGGGGTAAAATACAGGGAGCGAAAGGCTATTTACAATTTGTACAGAAATCAGATGGCAGTTATAAGAGTCGAGGGACATGAAAGGGAAGCAGTGGTTGGGAAGGGAGTAAGACAGGGTTGTAGCCTCTCCCCGATGTTGTTCAATCTGTATATTGAGCAAGCAGTAAAGGAAACAAAAGAAAAATTCGGAGTAGGTATTAAAATTCATGGAGAAGAAATAAAAACTTTGAGGTTCGCCGATGACATTGTAATTCTGTCAGAGACAGCAAAGGACTTGGAAGAGCAGTTGAATGGAATGGACAGTGTCTTGAAAGGAGGATATAAGATGAACATCAACAAAAGCAAAACAAGGATAATGGAATGTAGTCTAATTAAGTCAGGTGATGCTGAGGGAATTAGATTAGGAAATGAGGCACTTAAAGTAGTAAAGGAGTTTTGCTATTTGGGGAGCAAAATAACTGATGATGGTCGAAGTAGAGAGGATATAAAATGTAGGCTGGCAATGGCAAGGAAAGCGTTTCTGAAGAAGAGAAATTTGTTATCATCCAGTATTGATTTAAGTGTCAGGAAGTCATTTCTGAAAGTATTCGTATGGAGTGTAGCCATGTATGGAAGTGAAACATGGACGATAAATAGTTTGGACAAGAAGAGAATAGAAGCTTTCGAAATGTGGTGCTACAGAATAATGCTGAAGATTAGATGGGTAGATCACATAACTAATGAGGAAGTATTGAATAGGATTGGGGAGAAGAGAAGTTTGTGGCACAACTTGACCAGAAGAAGGGATTGGTTGGTAGGACATGTTCTGAGGCATCAAGGGATCACCAATTTAGTATTGGAGGGCAGCGTGGAGGGTAAAAATCGTAGAAGGAGACCAAGAGATGAATACACTAAGCAGATTCAGAAGGATGTAGGTTGCAGTAGGTACTGGGAGATGAAAAAGCTTGCACAGGATAGAGTAGCATGGAGAGCTGCATCAAACCAGTCTCAGGACGGAAGACCACAACAACAACAACATGTTCTCTGGTCGATAATTCAACGCCGCAATGGTTTTTGAAAACACACATCGTTGTACTGTGTGTTAACTGTAAGACGGCAGAGTTGTGAGGGGAGTGCGGGGAGAGGAGGAAGCAAGCATTGGCTGGCGAGGGGGAGGAGCCGTTGGGGAGAGGGGGGGGGACAAGGCAGGCCTACCAGTTGCAGTGCTGGCACTACAACTTGCGCGTCATGTTTACACGAAAGCAGACGAAAGGCTTGGAAGTAAAACTCGTCTTACATGTTGTTCGTAAACGAAACTGAAATCTTCATGTACATTAAAATCTATATATACATAAAAATGAATGTAAGTATGTTTGTCTACTATGCGCTCACAAACCATTCATCCGATTGCAATGAAAACGCCAGAAAAGAGGAATGGACAATGCTTCAACAGATATGTTGCATACATAGCGCAATTGATTAGGCTAAGGCTAGTCATGCAGCGGATCCGGATTAGATTCCCCGTCCTCGCAATTTGTTTTTCATTTTATTTCATTCCCCGCAATGTTAAACTATTGATTACAAAATTTAAATATACTTAAACAGGTCATATAGTATTATGGTGTCACCGCCAGACACCACACTTGCTAGGTGGTAGCTTTAAATCGGCCGCGGTCCATCAGTACATGTCGGACCCGCGTGTCGCCACTGTCAGGGATCGCAGACCGAGCGCCACCACAAGGCAGGTCTCGACTAGCACTCGCCCCAATTGTACGGACGACGTAGCTAGCGACTACACTGACGAAGCCTCGCTCATTTGCAGAGCCGATAGTTAGAATAGCCTTCAGCTAAGTCAATGGCTACGACCTAGCAAGGCGCCATTAGTAACATTGCATGTATCTAAAGAGTCTCACTTGTATCGCCACAATCTCCAGATGTACCAAAAGGATGGATTAAAGTTAAGTATTCCAGAAGCTACGTACTTTTCTTTATAGCATTCATTACGTATCCTGTTTCAGACCTCACGCCTTCCTGCTTTAGCTTAGCGCGTGCCTTTCGGCATCCTCTCATTGTGTCTAGGCTGTCTTGTCTAGACACAACAAGTATAACGTAACTGTCAATCTCTATACTGTATATAAAAATGAACGTATGTATGTCTGCCCTCTGTGCGTTCCCAAACCATTCATCCGATTGCGATGAAATTTTGGTGATTTGTTCTCCGTACGCCTACGAAGGTTCCTAACCGAAAAAAAAAGAAATAAGACACATTCTTGAGGAGATATGACGTCATAAACAATGAGATGCCACCGCGGGAAAATACCCAGATTTATGCATCCACTATTTGAGAATGAGAGCACTTAGCGACTAGCAACAAACGTTACATACAATTTCAAACCTTTACGAAAACTTTTCTCGCTGACACCCCCCACAAAATAATGGAAGGAAAAAAGGTTGTCGCTTACTACATTTTCTCAGTACATACCGTAAATCTGCCGCAGTAGGCATGGCGTTTTAATGTATAATTTCGTTACTATTAACTCTAACTCGCAACATATTTCGCATACAGTATCCACATATATCAGTAAATGCGCCGGCAAATTTACGTCTCTTTACGACATATAATTCAGGAGATATGACGTGGTAAACATCGAGATGCGTGAAAAAGTGCCGCGTCAGGCATGACGTTTTGTTCTATTATTTCTTCACTACTAACACTACTCGCAACACGTTTCGCAAACGTGTTAAAAAAAGTATATAAAACCACGGGCGCATTCCTAAAAAACGTTGTGCCAAAATTTTAAATCAATCGGTCAATAACTTTCCGAGATTTCTTCCGTTGCGAAGGACGGGCGTACAGCTAATGTTTAATAAATATCTTAACTGCAGCAATGAAGTAGGCTTATCGCAAGGAAAGGAAACAGTCTGAAATAGAAATAAAATTTACGACGCAATGAATGGCAGATTCTTTTTCGTATTTATTCGAGATGTCATACTTTTGTAAAAACATTTAAAGCCATGTGGTCCACCGCTTTCACCGTGACTATGTTCCGTTTCTGTGTTTCATTAAAATAGAACAGAAATACAATTTACAACAAACTAATAGGAGATTGTTTTTGTTTTTTATTCAAGCTGTGATCTTTTGTAAAAACATTTCACGCCATGTGATCAATCGTCACTGTCTTCCGTTTGTGTGTCTCAGTCTTCCTCACTTACATCTGATGTGGCTGTGTTAATGATAATTTCGTCCACAGCAATTTCGACGACACCATCACGTGCCCAATATTCTTCTTCTGTTTCTTTAACTTTCTTGCAATATCCCCTCCAATCAGCGGCAGTAACCGACTGGAAAGCTGCGTCCACAAGATTCAGCACGTTTGTGGCAGTCAAGTCCCCTGATATGTTGTGCTCCCTAACATGCCTTTTTATCTTCGCCCATGCTAGTTCTATTGCGTTTAAGTCGCAGTTGTAAGGTGGCGAGCGAACGACCTGGTGGCCTTTGCTTTCAGCCAACAGGTTTACAGCAAAAGACTTCTCAGCTGGTTTATTCGCTCGTACTTTTGCATACAGCTCGTCCTTCCTCATACTCTCATCACAGGGGATATTTCTGCGTCGCAGCCACTCCAGCATTCGCACTTTCGTGTCAAACTTCGTTGGAGTTCTCTCTGTTTGCCTGTTATGGTAAGGAGCGCTATCCATAACTATTACTGAATTAGGCGGGAGATTTGGCAGTACCTTCTCTCCGAACCACTTCTCAAAGTTTGCCGAATTCATCTGACCGTGATAATCGCCCTTTGTCGACTTTGCCCAGAACATAAGTTGCCCTTCCTTGACGAACCCATTCTTGGATCCGACACTTTCAACTATCAGTCTTCTCGATGAGCTCGCCCATGCAGTGACACCAACGGCACTCTCTTCACCTAAGTCACCCTTCCTCTGCCAACATTTATTAAACGTTAAGTTATTATCGATCCACGATTCATCGAGATAAAATATTCCTCTGCCTGCTTCCCTGAAGTTCTTCATGTCAGCAATGAATCGAGATCGCCAGTGCACAATGTCTAGACGTTCTAACAACACATTCCTCCTGTTTTCCACCTTACGCCATATTAATCCCATAGACAAAAGTACTTTTCTCAGCGAGACAATACTCCACTTCCAGCCTATTTTGTCGTGCAAAACTGGAAGCAGTGTTCGCAGGCTCGGCACAATCTTCTGCACTGAAAAAAATTCCGCTACCGTGTCGCGAATGACACGCTGGTTGAAATCATCGATCATTATTTCGATTTCTCCACTTCTTTTCCTAGTGTTAAAAGAGAGAGAAAGATTTATAAGAAAATGCCTTCTGCACTGCATGTATTTTTTTCAATTTCGAAATGTACTGTAATATGAATGTGTTTCGAAATAAAACAGTAACCAGTGGTGTTTCCATACAAAGTAATACGGTAGCAAGGAAAAATGAAATATAAGGTAATTCGGACGAAATAGGGGGCTCCTTCGAAGTGATCGCGAACAAAATACCTGAAATGGAAACTCACCTTTTCTTGCCAGGCGTTTGTGGTGATACGCCACGATGATTCTTGGAAAACTGTTTGAATCTTCCAATGCTACGCATGTTTTGTCCTGTATATGTAGCAGCTCTCACTGAAGATTTGTAAACGGGGTGAAGCAATTTTTTCTGCTCCCTTTCCCTTTCGCAGCATTCAATCACACGCAATATAATTTTGCGAGCATCGCTACGTAATACTGGTTTCCTTCTAACCGTAGGCCTACTGGTAGTGGTTGTTGGCGACTCCCGAGATGGGCCAGCAACTGCCTCTTCACTCATTTTGATAATGTTTAGCACAACTGCACAATAAAAACACGCAGAACAGTACAGCGCAAAACAATAACGAAGCAGACGACAATGGCTACCTTGTACAACACAGTCAGCTACGTAATGTCGGCAGCAGTCGAAACTGCGTGCCTACCGAAGCCTCCCGACGTTTACCGACTTCTACCGATTCAGGACTAGGGAGAGGTCTGCCATCTAAAAGTTAACACACTGTAGTATGAAACTAATAGTAATCCCTATCCACACTATTGTAGTATGAAACTAATATTAACCGCTACAGAGTGGTGTAGACTGTATGACCACTCAGTAGTGGTCACAGGTATGTTTACTCGAAATACTGAAACAACAGTTGCATTGAAACAAGGTAATCACTAGATTATTGCTGGTGACTTTTCACGAACAATAAAATTTTTTAACGAAACAGAATCGACTCACATACAGGAATACACCTTCAAGAATGTAATGTACAGTAGTTCTGCCATACAGCACTTAGCTGGTAGCCTTACATTTACAGTTTCTACGAAACATTGTGGGCCACTTTCTAAGAACTTTTGGAGCAAACTCCGAATCGTACGGAAGAATATGTAACTCAGTATTTCAACGCGCGTTTCACGTCGTTACATAAAACTCTGTATGAGTTTACAACCCTTGACGTAAGCATAGAATTGCGATCTTATTTCAGTATGTATACCGAATGAACATTAAGAAAACCGACAAACTGTGTGGACGGATTTCAGACTGGAAATGGAGGAAAAAAAGGTCCTATGAACATGTGTCCGGAAATAGACGGTGTGCGTGCAATGACCACAAATCCTCTTGGAACACAGTACAGAGCTTCATCGCATCCACATGTCAACAGATGTTCTAAGTGACCTGTACCGGATGCAATGCACCCGTTCACACGTCATAACATGGATTGCCGCACTGCTTAGCACGTTCTGGCCTCTCTCCGAATAGCGCCTAAGGCGTCGTGACACAGTGTTGAAGGTTCTGCACATCAGGAGCTGGTTCAGTATACACAAGGCTTTTCAGATGCCCTCAGAGGCAAAAATACAGGGGGTTTCAGTCCGGTGATCTATCAGGCCATACCACAGGGCCTCCACATCCTATTCAAAGTCCGGAGAAGATGTTGTTGAGTTGTTGGCGAACTGTAGTGCGGAAGTGGAGTGGTGTTCCGTCATGCAGAAGCCACATAGCCGGTCGTATTGTCAAAGGCACGTTCTCACGCAGCCCAGGCAGAGTATTCTGCGGAAGTCTAGGCAAGTTCCTCCATCAAGATGTTTTGATTTAATAAACGATCCAAGAACGTGGTCGCCAAGAATACCAGCCCACACTTTGATGGTGAACCGATGCTGATGAGACGCCTCAACCATTGCCCCTGGATTGTCTGTATCCAACAGATGACGTTTATGCAGATTGATGATGACAGTTCTGGTAAATGTTGCTTCGTCGCTAATGAGGATGAGGCAAGTTCTGGTAAACGTTGCCTCGTCGGTAAAAAGGATTCGTGACAGAAATCACAAAACTGTTATGGTATTGTGCAAAAACCATCGACAAAATCCTTCCTGTATAGGGAAATGCACTGTCATTAACCGTTGCACTCGTTGCAGGTGATAGGGATAGTAGCGGATGTCATGCAGGATACACATAATCGTACTTTGGCTTACACCATGTAGGCGGGACACTTGCCTGGAACCTGTTCTACCGTTCGTCTCAATATCCCGTAAAACCCGGTACTCCAAACCTGGTGTTCGCACAGCGCACAGCCTCCCTGCACGTTCGCCTATCTGAAAGGACCCATGATCACACAAACGCCCTAAAAGGGCTTGAAATGTTGTGTGACGTGGTTGGTGTCTGTAAGGGTACTTGTTCTGGTATAGCTGAGCTACCTCTCGACCATTTCCATCTGGTTGGCCATACACAAACACCTCGGCTTGCTCCCGACATGAATATCGGACCAATGTTCTGCTTACAGTACACTGTGTCAATCACATAGCCTGAAACACGCAAGGAACACACGACACGTGATCAGAGGAACTTTCATTCATCAGCGTCATGTACTGTGGCAACGTTGCATTAAGGACACGTGTTAATACGAGCTTTTCTCCTTCATTTTCAGTCAAGAGTCAGTCCCTGCAGTTTGTCGTTTTTATTAATGTTCGCCCAGTATTCTACCCAGCTACCTGTAGTAATAAATGAAGCGTGTGTATGACATTTTGTGGCAAGTTGCTATGGCACCAAACTGCTGAGGTCATCGGTCCCTCAGCTTACACACTGCTTAATCTAACTTAAACTAACTTACACTAAGGACGACACACACAACAATGCCAGAGGGAGGACTCGAACCTCCGACGGGGGGAGCCGCGCGGACCGTGAGAAGGTGCCCCTGACCGCGCGGCTAGCCCGCGCGGCTGTGTATGGCATCTGCGTTCTTATTTTATCCTGTAAAAACTCCTGTACGGTAGTATAGTCATGTATTACTTGAGTGGATGGACGAAACACCGCTTCACAAGGACTTCGTTATAACTGATTGATCTGACAACACTTTGAAGAACACCGAATAACAAGAATCAACACCACTGCGCAGTAGTATCAGACCGATTATTGTTGGTCCATCGTCTTGTGGGAAAACGAATCTCCTCGTGTCTCTGCTAACTCATTCAAATCGTGTTTGCTTCAAGAATATATATGTATTTGGTCCACAGTTTTGCTTCCGCCGTTTTGTAATAGACAGCAGCAGCGGCAAGCGGGGTTTGGATGGTTGGTCATAGGTGATAGGTGTAATACAATAAGCTTGTGCATCTGTAAATATAATGCCATAAAAATATTAGTCCATTTTTGATTGCAACATAAGGTTATTCTCGATTAAGTACGTCAACTAACGTACCCATTTCTCTCCATTTGCGGCAAGTTTTAATTTTCTGCTTCAACATGAAGAAATCTGCGGCTGTGGCTCTTAAAATGCTGGGTAGGACCAATGGTGAGGGAACTATTAGTGGAAGAACGTGCAGAGCATGTTTTCAACGCCTTAAGAACGGTGATTCTGATGTAGAAGACCGGCATGGCGGTGGAAGACAGAACGATTCCGTAGCTACTGAAACAGAAGAAGACAATCACAGAACATCATTATCTAAAGCAATTGATGCGTTCAAGACCAGCACTGAAACACAAACGGCCACAATACAGCGATAGACACGTAAAGGTAATTTTGCAGCAGGTCAGTGTTCGACCACATATCGCAAAACCCTTCGAAATATACATGGAAACGTTGAAATGAGAAGTCCTACGTCTCCCGCCGTATTCTCCATACGTTGCTCTTTCTGACTACCTCCTTTTTCGGTCAGTGGCATGAAGTCTGGCTGACCAGCACTTCAGAGCAGATATATATATTCAAAAGTACTGTTTCAACGCAAGTAGCAGCTACTTGAAGCAATAGTTTCAGGTGTTGACGGTGTTACATACAAGATTTTCACCCCAGTAGTGAGGGTCGGGATCAAATATGCACATACTTTTGTTTTGGTAGGCATTGATGAGGTCTTGATATCGTTTGTTTAAGCCAGACATATTTATGTAGGTGCAGAACGAGAGCTGCCTTGCTTTGAACTACCTACTTTCAACTACTTTTCGTATAGGTATGAAATGAGGGTTACCCTGCTTTCAGCTATCTAGTTTCAACTACTTTTTAAGGTTACACGACTATCCACTTCCTATACATATGGAACATAAAAATAAGACAGTTTTTCACAGTTTCTAGCAGGGTATACAATAAAAAAACCTATTCTTGCACAATGGCTCTACATACACATTTACTACTCAAAAAATAATTTTTTTTAAATTTTTACTTGGCATCATTTTAATAACATCCAGCTTAATTTTTAACTTTTAATTAAAATCTACACCTCAATCTTTTTTTTCTCCGGTCAGTAATTCAACAAGTGCGGAGAAGATATGTTCTCGAATTCTAATACATACGAGGTGCGATTGGGAAGTTTTTAGAATGGGCTTGTAATTGTACAGTGGTGGTACTTACGTACTACGGTGATGCATCTCCTTGCAGATAGTCCCCTTCTGACTGAACACAGCGACTCCAACAGTGTTTCCACTTTTAGAAACATTCCTGGAATTTTTTTCCTGAAGTGCGTTAAGGATGCTCTCCGTATTTGCCAGGATGTCTTCAATCGAGTCAAATCGCTTCCCTTTCAGTGAAAATTTCTGTTTAGGAAACAGGTAGTCCGCAGGGGCCAAATCAGGGGAATATGGCGGTCGTGGAAGCACAGGAATTCTGAATTTGGTCAAAAATTCAACGATGGAGAAGGCTCGATGAACCGGAGCATTGTCATGGTGTAGCACCTAGCTCCTGTCTTTCCACAATGCAGGCTTTTTCTTCCGCACCTTTTCGCGAAAACGCTCAAGGACACGTTTGTAGTATTTGTGGTTAACTGTCTGTACTCACGGGGTAAATTCAAAATACCGGTAGAATCGAAAAAAATCACCAACATTTTCGCCTTCGACCGATTTTGCCGTGATTTTTTCCACTGCGAAGACTGCACTTTGGTTTCAGGATCATATCCATACACCCACGATTCGTCACCTGTAATTACCCTATTTAACAAATCATGGTCACTTTTAGCCCAATTAGTCAGTTCTTGACACACTTCAAGTCAGTATTGTCTCTGGTGAACTGACAAAACTTTTGGAATGAATTTTGCGGACACTCGAAGCATGTTCAGATCTTCAGTTAAAACTGACTGAACTGCATAGAAACTCAAGTCCATCAGCCATCTCCCTAATTGTAAGTCTACAATCAGAACGTACTAAGTCGCGAACTTTCACAACATTTTCATTCGTTTTTGAGGTGGAAGGACGGCCGAACCGTGGTTCATTTTCAAATGATTCGCGGCCATTTTTAAATCTGTTGAACCTGACAAAAACATTTGACTGGCTCATACAATTATCTCCAAAAGCTGTAAATTTAATAGTTAGTAAGTCTCAGAAGCGGATTTCCCGGTTTTAAAACAAAATTTCACACAAACACGTTGCTCGGTTTTTACGTCCATTTTCATGCAGACAGAATCCGACAACAAGCTCTAACATATCAACACTCAACCAGCTGCCACAACGAACCTATTAAAGGAAACACAGTTTCCTGTCAGAGGTCGTTCAAGGACAAGGCAGTGACTCACTCCCCACACACCGTGTACCTGCCCACCAAACCAGTAAGCAGTAGCGGATCCATTCTTAAAACTTTCCAATCGCACCTCATATTTAACTTTCCCTGTAAACTTTCTCGTGTATGACTTACCTCTGTTCCTTCTTTCAGTTCTTCTAGGCAAGAGCACTCACGGAGCTTAGTTTTCCCTACAATTGTATGCGTAACAACTGTTGTCAAAACACTGCCATATTCTTGGATGTACGCTAGCAGCTCTTCTGCTGTACACTCTAGCAAAATGTCTGTGTATAAGTTTGCGTTTACAACTGTTGCAAACGATTGCCCATAAAACTCTGCAGGTATTATTCTGTTGCTTGGTGCACAATATCCATTACGCCACATTTACGTGCAGTGTGACTACCCTATTTAAACAAATCCAGGTGGGAATGGAGCTATATAAACAAATTTTACGTGTGTTCTTTACTATAGGAAATACGGTCGAATCCATCATTTTTGGCTAGTACGTGGCCAATGTACGGCCAACTGCAATAGCTATTAACAGTAAATACTAATATCTTATATTCTCCACCTGTATCCAGATTTGTCCATACTCTTGTTTAAAGTGATTTGCAAGCTTTGCCTGTGCATCTTCAATGATTTCTTCTTTGACCAATAGCAGCTTATGTTCCTCCTTTGTGAGAATTGTTTACTCCATAGACTCCAGTTTTTGTTTTTTTGGTTTATATTTCTTGCATTCCCTATTTTCTTTTTCTTATATATTACACAATAACTGCAATTAAAGGAGTAATTTCTTTAATAGGAAACAGTTTAAGTCTGTACAACACATTGATTCTTTTTCTTAGGATTTGTGGGACGAGTCTGTGCTGAGAATCTCCACATTAAAACTATACGCAGATAAAATGTAATTTATAAGCTTTTCTCGGTGTTGAGAATGTAGAAGGTTTATTTGTACACCAGACGGCGTCCATGTATTCCTATTACTCCAGTAGACCAACTGCAGGACGTTGTTAAACACATCACAGCAGTTAGTCGTTAGCTGTCACCAGATGATGTGATGGACACAGAGTACAGTGGAGCACATTGTAAATTCTCTTTGTTAGAGTTTAAAACACTTAACCAGTCTTGCACAGGGTCGAACACACGGTTCAGATTTGCTCGTAGTCGATGTCTGGACACTTTGTAAAGTTCGTAAACTGGTTACCGATAACTCTGTTCACACCTCCGTTTGTGATTTGACATATAAATGTATTACACGTCTTGACTCTTCAGGCAGCCACGTTTAACTGTCAATTCCAACTGCCTTATCATCATCCACAATCACGTCTCTGTTTCCCTAGTAGACTCTGTCCATGCAGAAGCTGCGATTTGTTATTAGGTAGTCGGCAAACTCTTACGTCATGTCCAAGTTCGAAAGGTAATAACCGTCAACAAAAAGCTGTTGCAATATACCAGGCAGCTCTTCCATTAGAACATCCATTTTAACGTCAGCGAATTCCACATTATGTGGCATAGCCACAGGGCTTTTATATATCCCCGAAACGGTTGCCAGCGTTTCCTTGCCGATTTTTCTCGGTATTCGTCATGCAGTCACTCTGTCGCTCCCTTATAGGAGAGAAGGTAGCGTCGCCTTAACACCTTGTCTCGCAGTGATAAACTTGGAGAATTCAAGAGGTAGATAACGGTGAAATGAGCGACACATTTCCTTCTTTAACATTTCCTTCTCTAACTGTAACCAGACAGTTAACTTGATAACAGATTTTGACAACCATAATGTTATCGCAAAACGGTTCTGTAAATGGTGTAAGCGCTTTTAAATTCTTTTTGCTAAGAAGCGTGTCATTTTTGGTGTAATTTATTTTACCCATGTCAGTAACAAGATTTCCAGGCTCTCCACTCGTAATCACAAACCACAGGGTTCATCAATTAGTCTCATGCTCCTCCTAATAGGTCATGTTCAGCACTTCGGAGAAATCCATTTCGACACTTTCAACTACTACAGAATACTGACTGTTTGTGGCTATCAAGTCACCTTTTTTAATCTAAAGATCCAAGATAGTGGCACTTCCAGTTATGTGATGTTCTAGTCCTACATTCTTTTAGTTGTACTTGCTGTAAACTCCTTGTCCTATTGCACTGTTTTGCGTGCAAGGTGTCTATGGGAGGGAGGGAGATTGCCCTCTCGAGTACCACTCTGTCGCATGCCATATGATCCCACAGTTGTGTTTGGGTACAGCACTGGACTCTTCGTCCAGCTATTGTGTTACGCCATCCCGCCTGAAACAACGTCTGGATACAGTGCTGTACTCTACCACCCGAATATTGTTCTGTACGACCCAATCCAAAACCATGTACAAGTACAGCCCCATATTCTATCATGTTGATATTGTGCTGCAACCAGCAAGCTATGACATATCTGAATTAACAGAACAGAAATACCTATAGGGTGGCATGGTGCAGTGCAGTATCAGAGCTTACAGTTAGTAATGAGATGGGTGTGCCATGATCGAACATGCAACAGACTTGAGGTAGCATCACTGTAAGTGGAGTGATGTCATGCAGCAGCTAGTGCTGCACTGCGGTCAACTGGTATCTGTGGTGGCCGTGGTGGGATGGAGGTAGGTGGCCATTAGTATAACATCACATGCCGTGTCAATAGCGCACTTCCCAGTCTGCCTACAGTCATGGAGCTAGCCTGCTGATACAGGCCGTGGGAGACAAGACCGGCAGAGTGAGCTACTACTACAGTCCAGCTCCAGCCAGCAAGTGTAGTGGTCAGTGTTGCTGCACAGCAGCCCAGCCCCAAAGCAGTGCAGAGCCTCGTCTGCTGTCCAGCACAGTGCATGCGGGGGTTTCACGGTGCAGGTCAGTGCAGGGTAGTATGGTGGGCATGGGGGCAATATGGTTTGGAGGACCCTTCCAATCCCCAAGATGTTTGTTTAAATAAAGATGCAACTGTTGCCATTGCTACTAAACATGACAGTGCCAACCATACAGTTGAAGCATAGCACAAGTGAACTTGATTGGAATGTGATTTTTTAAGTACAATAGCACACAGACATATGTGATGGCAGAGGGGAAGTGCTTGACTTAGAACAGAGTATGAAATTACACATTTAGAATAGCCAAACAGGTCTCTATAGGCAAGTTACTCCCCTTCTTACCTTAAATGAGTCAAATAGTTGCAGCCACATGTCCTGGCCACTATATTGGATCGCATCTTGTATTCAAGGTCAGCCATTTCGGATGCTGACGTCATAAAAGCTGTCCGAAGTCTAGTATGCTGATGTCATAGAGTCTGCTTCGATGTTCCAGTACAGCTAGAATTCCACACAGCCCTCCCCCCCCCCAAATTTATACTTAGGATAATGGCCCTACTTCCACAGAAGAGGGAAAATACACTAGTGCAACTGAGATATTTTTTGTATAACCCGCTATTTTTTTTAATTTCCTGCAGAAATTTGAATTTTCCACGGTTTTAGACATAGTGCAATTGCCCTCTGTCAGAGCAGTGGTGGGGTGGAGGAAATCTCATGACTCATCGATGGCATTGACGGTGACACACTTCTGGCCAAAATTCCCAGTTCACAGCTACTAATATCTACTTGCATCCTCTCAATTTTTAACGTCAGATTTTTCTAGTTTTCTGTACTGCCTTAGCATCCTAAAACTTCAGATGTTCACCACAGTTAGGATTCTCTCTTAGTCTAGTAACTCCATCCAAGTAGTTCACCACAGTTAGCGTTCTCTCTTAGTCTAGTAACTCCATCCGAGTAGTCAGTGTCTTGTGCTTTCTCTCCTGTGTAATCTCTTTTCCTAATTGTTCCCCTTCTTCCACTACAGTGGCTGACGTTCAGGACGTCGCTACTCTCATTTCTACCACTCTTCATACTTGTTCTGTTTATCCTCAGGCCATATTCTGCGTTAAATGTGTTGTGATTTCGTTTCAATGAACCTTCTAAGTCTTCCTTACTTGCTTATGCCACACTCAAGGAAACGAAATTTTGACGCCTAGTTTCGTTTGAACGTATTCCCTGTCCATAGGTTCAATGAAGATTGTCATCGACCTAGTGAAACAAACAAACACACACACACACACACACACACACACACACACACACACACACACACACACACACAGACGCGCACACATACAAGCACACACAAACACACACGTGCGCTCTCTCTCTCTCTCTCTCTCTCTCTCTCTCTCTCTCGCGCGCGCGCGCGCGCGGACACACACACACACACACACACACACACACAGATACGGAGAGTGAGAGGAGTATGTGAATAGTTGGAGAAAGGACTTCTTAAAATGAGAAGGACAGAACGGTAGAAGATGTAGGATATAACGTCCCGTCAACGACGATGCCATTGAAGGATGAGCCCATCTTTCCTCAAATCATTCAAGAGCACTGAGGCCATTTGCGATCTCTGTGAAGGGGCCTAATGAGCGAATATAAACGAAGTTTGGAACCGCCAGTCGCCCTGGGTATACAAGAGAGTAAGAGTAATTTTAGATTTAGTGAGAATTGGGTGAGACTGCAATCCTGCACTCGTTTTGATACGCTTTTTTTACGTAACTTTATGTCAGTATCATAAGCACAGAGCAGTATTCACAGTAGGTTGCTATGTGGCTTTCCCCTGATAGCGACCACAAGAGCTGTCTACCTAAATACTCAATGTGTTTATTGAAGTATTTATGTGATCTTGAAGATCTCCTGCTTACATGGCAGACGCTCTATCCATCTGAGCCACCGCGGTCACAGAGGATAGTGCGTCTGCAGGGACTTATCCATTGCATGCTCCCCGTGAGATCCACATTCCCAACATGTCCACACCACTACATTCGTAGAGCGGCTAATAGATGTTTGCCCATCATCAACGCCTGTTTGCAGCTAGGGTGTCCATTTAATTATCATTTCATTTCTAGCAAAGCTGCATGGTCATCCGCGGTAACTGTTCTTTCGGGAACAGATACTACCGTCCTATATAGTTAAAAAATATGGCTTCCCGGCCATTGACGTTCTTGTTAGAACGCAAACGCTATGCCCCAACTCGTACGGGACTTGGTAGATTAATCTGCCACGAGTAATGAGTATGATGTGCAAACATCTATTAGGCGCACTACGAGTGTAGTGGTGTGGACATGTTGGGAATGTGGATCTCACGGGGAGCGTGCAAGGGATAAGTCCCTGCAGACGCACTATCCTCTGTGCCCGCGGTGGCTCAGATGGATAAAGCGTCTGCCCTGTAAGCAGGAGATCCCGGGTTCGAGTCCCGGTCGGGCACACATTTTCATCATGTCCCCAATGAAGTACATCAACGCCTGTTCGCAGCTAGGGTGTCCATTTAATTATCATTTCAACCCTGATAACACTTTAAAGACTTCTCTCTAAAATTTTAGGAAACAGGTCGGACATGTCACACTTAAAAGTCATACCACATTCGTCTCACTCTCATTTAAAATAGAAGGCAAATCTGACGCATGGCTTCTTGCTCCAGCGAAGGCACCCTCCAATGTGGGATGCTTGTGGGGTACAATTCTACAACTACACTTGCACACATACTCCACAAGCCGCCGTATGGTGCGTGGCGGAAGGTACCTATACCGCTACTAGTCATTTCCTTTTCCTGTTCCGCTCGCAGATAGAGCGAGGGAAAAAAGAATATATATATGCCTCCGTATCAGTATCAGTTTCTCGCATCTTATCTTCGTGGTCCTTAAGCGAAATGTATGTTGGCAGCAGTAATTAGAATGGTTCTCCAGTCGGTTTCAAATGCTGGTTGACTAAATTTTCTTAATAGTGTTCTCGCTATTGCAAAAAAGGCATTTCTGGCCAAGAGAAGTCTACTAATATCAAACACCGGCCTTAATTTGAGGAAGAAATTTCTGAGGATGTACGTCTGGAGTACAGCATTGTATGGTAGTGAAACATGGACTGTGGGAAAACCGGAACAGAAGAGAATCGAAGCATTTGAGATGTGGTGCTATAGACGAATATTGAAAATTAGGTGGACTGATAAGGTAAGGAATGAGGAGATTCTGTGCAGAATCGGAGAGGACTGGAATATGTGGAAAACACCGATAAGGAGAAGGGACAGGATGATAGGACATCTGCTAAGATATGAGGGAATGACTTCCATAGTACTAGAGGGAGCTGTAGAGGGCGACAACTGTAGAGGAAGACAGAGATTGGAATACGTCAAGCAAATAATTGAGGACGTAGGTTGCAAGTGCTGCTCTGAGATGAAGAGGTTAGCACAGGAAAGGAATTCGTGGCGGGCCGCATCAAACCAGTCAGTAGACTGATGACCAAAAAAAAAAAAAAAAAAAAAAATAAAAGACGTCGCCTCCCCTACGCGGATTACTGTTTGAGTTCCCAGAGCATCTCCGTAACACTTGCGGTTGTTTGAGCCTATTGGTAACAAATCCAGCAGCCTGCCTCTGAACTCCTTCGATGTCTTTCTTTAATCCGACATGGTGTGGATCCCTAACATTCGAGCAGTACTCAAGGACAGGTGGCACTAGCGTCCTCTATGCGGTCTCTTTTAGAGATGAACCACGCTTTCCCAAAATTCTCTCAATATATCGAAGATGACCATTCGCCTTCCCTACCACACTTCTCACGTGCTCGTTCCACCTCATATCGCTTTGCAACGTTATTTCCAGATATTTAAACGACGTGACTGTGTCAAGCAGGACACTAGTAACGCTATATCCGAACATCATGGGATTGTTTTTCTCACTCATTCGGATTAGCTTACATTTTTCTAGATTTAGAGCTAACTACCATTCATCAAACCAACTAAATACTTTGTCTGAGTCATCTTTTATCATCCTACAATCGTTCGTCTTCGAAAACTTCCCGTACACCCCAGCATCATCAGCAAACAACCACAGATTTCTGCTCACCCGGTTCGCCAGATTACTTGTGTATGTTGAAAATACAGGGTGGCGCACGAAATGTGTTACCACTTGTTTCTTTCACAATGTACGACGCACATTAGATATACCGCTGGGATCTCTACAGCAGTACCAGCAGAGCTTGGAAAAACAAATGAGTTACGAAATGACGTGTAATTCACGATACTGCCGCTAGGAGACTAGTAAGCAGTAATGGCTGACAATGGAAGACTGACGACACAGCAACGATCAGCAATTGTGTTACTTTTTCATTAAACGAAAAGCCTTGTTGTGACTCTGAGGCGTTTTCTACAACAGTTTAACACACGATGGGACCCTTGCAAGAAGACCATCCACAGGTTGTACGATAAATTTGTACAGGAAGGAACAGTATTGGAAGCGAAGCGACCTCGGCCTAAGCCTGTTTGTTCGCCGGAGAATACTGAAGCGGTACGAGTTTCTGTACAGAGAAGTCCCGGGAAATCGTATAGAAAGGCAGCAGTGCAACTGGGAATATGCATACGCTCCGTTCAACGCATTCTTAAAAGTGACCTCCATATGTACCCACACAAGATGACCTGAGCACAGAAGCTCACTGAAGAACACAAGCAGCAGAGACTACTGTTTGCTCATTGGGCGGAGGGTAGGGAAGAAACTCTCAACAACGTTTGGTTTTCAGACGAGGCGCATTTTCATTTAGACGGTGTGGTTAAGAAACAAAGTGTACGCTTTTGTGCCACTGAAAACCCACAAGTGCTTCATGAACGACAACATTATGCTCCGAGGATTACAGCGTGGGGAGAAATTTCCAGTCACGGACTTATTGGACCCTTGACCCTTTTTCTTTGAAGAAACTGTGAACAGCGAGCGTTATTTGAGCATGCTTCGCAATAGCTTCATTCCACAGCTTCTTGCTACTGCCTTGCCCTTCAACACGCAGTGGTTCATGCAAGATGGAGCAAGGCCACATACTGCAAACACTGTGTTGGAGATTTTACTCGAGCATTTCGACATGCGGATCATTTCACTCAGGTTTCCAGGTCGCTTCAATGACGGACAAAATTGGCCCCCCAATAGTCCAGACCTCAATCCATGTGACTTTTTCCTTTGGGGGTACCTAAAGGAAAAAAGTTTCCCGAAACGTCCACGTGATTTAATGGAGCTCAGAAGACTTATTCTTCAAGCTTGCAGTCAAATTGCGGATGACATGTGCCGTAGGGTAATCAGTAACTTCATTGTTCCTTTGAAGGAAGTTAGGAAACGAAATGGTGGACATATTGAGCATGTGCTGAGTTAGAACAAATCTCCATGGACGGCTCTTCATTGTACTATATGTTCCTTTCAGATTGTATTGACAATAAAGTTTATACTCAAAAACAAAATGGTAACACATTTCGTGCGCCACCCTATAATAGCGGTCCCATCACAGTTCCCTGGGTACCTCGTGACGACACCCTTGTTCCTGATGAACACTTACCGTCGCAGATAACATACCTTGCTCTGTCACTTAAGAAGTCTTTGAACAGCTCACATGTATGGAAGCCCATTCAATATGGTTGAACCGTCGGTAACAATCTGCAGTGGGGTACCGCTTGTAATGCTTCACGGCAATCTAGGAACATGAACTCTGCCTGTTGCCCTTCATCCATAGTTCGCAGTGTACCACGTGACAAAAGGGCAAGCAGAGGTTCATACGAACCGGTGCTTTTTAAAACCGTGATGATTCGTGAACATAAGCTTTTCGGTCTCTAGGAAACTTATTGTATTCGAACTCAGAATATGTACTAGAATTCTCTTGCAAACCCGTGTTAAGTACATTGGTCCGTAATTTTGCGGGTCCGTTCTGGTACCATGCATATATGCAGCAATCACTTTCGCTTTTTTCGTATGCTTTTTTCCAGATCATAGAACATCACTTTTTAGTTGACTATGCTTCATATTCAGACAGGAGGGCTAATTTACCTACAATTTATCCTTTATTCCCACTGACAGTGAGACTGTCAAGACTTGTCAAATGTCCGATTTGTTCCCTAAAAATTTAGGGAGAATTTTTTAATGTTTTATCAGGATGTGGCTAGCTCATCCATGTTGTAAATAATTGAACAGCCAGCCACATATTTCTGTGTAATTATTTTAGCTTTCTCCTTCTATTACTCATATTTTAACTGAGAGTTAAAATAGTCAACGAATAGTGATACGGTCTGATTGCGAGGGTGGAAGTGAGTGACACTGGTAAAGAGTGAGCGCAGTTTTATGCAAGCTTGATTTTTACTTCTTTTACAATATTTTAGACATTTTAGCCAAAATTCGTTTCTACTAATTATAGTGATGGCGCTGGTAACCTCGCTGATGAGAGTGCACATAAACCATAAATACACACACCTAGTAGATCACAGTGGTATTCATAAGGCTAAATAATGCTTTGGTTTGCAACTGCTTGGCTGTTTTCTCAACCTTTTCATTCACAAGCACGTTCAGCCTGGTGATAGCTTTATTCTTTTCCGTCACTAGAAACCTAATTTTATCCTCGGAATAAATCACTTAGAAGACAGCTGTGCGAGCCATAGTAGTACACAGCTCACAGTACGGTACCGATGCCAGGTCGAAATGCAGGAGAATCGAACGTATACAGACAGGGGCAGCGTAAAACTCGCATCCGGCAAGAGACTCGAAAAAAGAACTCTAACATCTTGCCAAAACCTTCCAGGATTGAACTTTCCTTGACCAAATGTGTTATTCAGCCCATTCTGGCAAAGAATATGAAGAGAGAATAATACTGGATTACAATATTACTTTCGATTATTGTTTTATAGATGAATCCAGAATAAACATAGTATGCAGTACAGTATTGCCTAATTAATAATCGAAATTTTAAATGTGCCAGTAGTTCGTAATTTCAAATGTTTCTAAAAAAAAGACTGTACCTTCAGAACTAGTACTTACCGATTTTAACATCGAGACTAAAACATTTAAGAAAATAACTCATTTTTGTAAATTTCAGCTTGAAATATAACATATTGTGTATAAAATTATATGAAAGTTTTCGGAAAAGCAGTTGAGATAATACTGATCTGTAGAAAATTCCAAAAATATTATTGGTATCGATAACTGCCGTTGAGGAAAAGTAATGCCAGAGGAGGATGTCCCATTACAGCTGCAAATGGCAGACAGCCACAGAAACATCAATATTTCGCATTAGGATACGCATTTTGTTCACAATGTCATGAAAATAAATATGAGGGGCGTTTGAAAAGTCCATGCAAAAGTAAAAACTGCTTATGTGTTTGGGGTAAACCTTTTTCATTTTTCGACGTAGTCCCCTTTTAGACTTATACACTTCCTCCAACGCTGTTCTAATTTGTTGATCCATTCTGAATAATAGGAATTGTCCAAGTCTGCAAAATAGATATTAGTTGCTGCAATCATCTCCTTGTTTGAATAAAATCTTTGTCTCACCAGCCAGTCCTTCAAATTGGGGAACAAACAGTAGTCCGAGGGAGCCAAGTCTGGAGAATAGGGGGGATGTGAAACGAGTTGGTGTCCTATTTACATTAATTTTGCGACCACAACTGATGAGGTGTGTGCTGGTGCATTGTCGTGTTGGAAACGGACTTTTTTGCTGTCCAATCGCCGGTGTTTCTCTTAAAACTCGGTTTTCAAACGGTCCAATAACGATGACTAATATGCACCTGTAATAGTTTTACCCTTTTCCAGATAGTCGATGAGGATTATCCCTTACGAATCTCAAAAGACAGTGGTCATAACCTTCCGGCCGAAGGAATGGTCTCCGCCTTTTTTGGTGCAGATTCTCCCTTGGTAACCCATTGTTTAGATTGTTGTTTGGTCTCAGGAGTAGACTAATGTATCCATGTTTCATCCACAGTGACGAAACGACACTTAAAGTCCTGCGGATTCTTCCCGAAGAGCTGCAAAACATCCCTGCAACACTTCACACGATTCCGTTTTTGGTCAAGCGTGAGCAATCGCGGAACCCATCTTGCGGATAGCTTTCTCATGTCCAAATGTTTATGCAAAATATTATGTACCCATTCAGTCGAGATGCCCACAGCACTAGCAATCTCACGCACCTTAACTCTTCTGTCATCCATCGGCATATCATGGATTTTATCAATGATTTCTGGAGTCCACAGGGCGTGCAGAACGTTCAGCATAACTTGTGCCCATATGGCCACTCCGAAAATTTTGAAACCGCTTGTAAACTATCCTAATCGAAGGTGCAGTGTCACCATAATGTTTATCAAGCTTCTCTTTAGTCTCCTGAGGCGTTTTGCCTTTCACAAAGTAATGTTTAATCACCACATGAAATTCTTTTTCGTCCTTTTTTTGACAATCACTCGACTTTCTTGATTCATCCGAATCCAAACACAAAGAAATAGACCTATATGGCTGAAACTTGGTGTGCGTTCTTTCCAAAGATGCTACTAACTAAACATGACCTCGATACTCGCCGGTGGTGCCATCTCTCGGACTTTGCACGGACTTCTCCCAGAACTGGATATATTATTATGCAACAAGCAATTTTCACGTAATTTGACAGAAAATTAAATGAACACTCTGACGCTTGTGAAACTTTGCTGAAAAGGAATTTGTGTTTACTCAAAGCAGAGCCACATCATTATAGATGTAAGTTTAATCTCATGTGGTTTATAGCCAGAAGATCTGCTTGTGAAGGCACCACCCAGGGGTCACGTGTGGGGTACAGGGTATTTTGAGGTTACACTTCCGACGCAGGGAACGTTTCGCCCGTGGTGTTGATGGCGGAGGAAGCCGTCGAACGCTCGAGACTGACAGATCTGGCACGGCAAGAAATCCATGAAGTGTTTATGCAAGAATGTCGCAGCGAAATACCACGATCTCATACGACTGTTGATTATTCGTTCACAAACCTTAAATACGTAAATTAAAAACGGCTCCGTGTTATACAGGGTGGTCCATTGATCGTGACCGGGCCAAATATCTCACGAAATAAGCGTCAAATGAAAAAACTGCAAAGAACGAAACTTGTCTAGCTTGAAGGGGGAAATCAGATGGCGCTATGGTTAGCCCGCTAGATGGCGCTGCCATAGGTGAAACGAATATCAACTGCGTTTTTCTAAATAGGAACCCCCATTTTTATTACATATTCGTGTAGTACGTAAAGAAATATGAATGTTTTAGTTGGACCACTTTTTTCGCTTTGTGATAGATGGCGCTGTAATAGCCACAAACATATGGCTCACAATTTTAGACTAACTGTTGGTAACAGCTAGGTTTTTAAAATTAAAATACAGAACGTAGGTACGTTTGACCATTTTATTTTGGTTGTTCCAATGTGATACATGTACCTTTGTGAACTTATCATTTCTGAGAACGCATGCTGTTACAGCGTGATTACTTGTAAATACCACATTAATGCAATAAATGCTCAAAATGATGTCCGTCAACCTCAATGCATTTGGCAATACACGTAAAGACATTCCTCTCAACAGCGAGTAGTTCGCCTTCCGTAATGTTCGCACATGCATTGAGAATGCGCTGAAGCATATTGTCAGGCGTTGTTGGTGGATCACGATAGCAAATATCCTTCAACTTTCCCCACAGAAAGAAATCCGCGGACGTCAGATCCGGTGAACGTGCTTCGACGACGACCAATCCATCTGTCACCAAATTTGCTATTCAATACCGCTTCAACCGCGCGCGAGCTATGTGCCGTAGGAAATCAGCATACATTGCACCGTTTCGATTGCCATCGATAAAATGGGGCCAATTATCCTTCCTCCCATAATGCCGCACCATTCAATAGACCGCCAATGTCGCTAATGTTCCACTTGTTGCAGCCATCGTGGATTTTCCGTTGCCCAACAGTCCATATTATGCCGGTTTACGTTACCGCTGTTGGTGAATGACGCTTCGTCGCCAAATACAACGCGTGCAAAGAAATCTGTCATCGTCCCGTAAATTCTCTTGTGCCCAGTGGCAGAACTGTACACGACGTTCAAAGTCGTCGACATGCAATTCCTGGTGTATAGAAATATGGTACGGGTGCAATCGATGTTGATGTAGCATTCTCAACACCGACGTTTTTGAGATTCCCGATTCTAGCGCAATTTGTCTGCTACTGATTTGAGGATTAGCCACGACAGCAGCTAAAACACCTACTTGGGCATCATAATTTGTTGCAGGTCGTGGTTGACGTTTCAGATGTGGCTGAACACTTCCTGTTTCCTTAAATAACTATCCGGCGAACGGTCCGGACACTTGGAAGATGTGGTCCAGGATACCGAGGAGCATACGTAGCGCACGCCCGTTGAGCATTTTGATCACAATAGCCATAATTCAACACGATATCGATGTTTTCCGCAATTGGTAAACGGTCTCTTTTAACACGGGTAATGCATCACGAAGCAAATACCGTCCGCACTGGCGGAATGCTACGTGATACCTCGTACTTATACGTTTGTGACTATTACAGCGCCATCTATCACAAAGGGAAAAAGTTGTCCAACTAAAACATTCATATTTCTTTACGTACTACACGAATACGTAATAAAAAATGGGGGTTCCGTTTGACGTATGGCAGCGCCATCTAGCGGGTCAACCATAGCGCCATCTGGTTTCCCCCTTCAAGCTAGACAAGTTTCGTTGTTTGTAGTTTTTTCGTTTGACGCTTATTTCGTGAGATATTTGGCCCGGTTACGATCAATGGACGACCCTATATAGTACGTACTGGGTCGCAGAGTGTAAATATAAATTAGCGATAAACTGCTAAAATACTTTATTTCATTCAGTTGCACACCGTTCCGTGTCGAGGGGTCCGGGAGGGTGCGGGCAGTTTGCTCAGAGATGCGGCCCAGTCGGCGGTGAGGTGTGGGAGCTGCTACTCGCCGCCTACAGAAACTTCCAAAGTTGGCCGCGAATAAACAAGTTTGCTGACGGGGGTGGGGGGGGGGGGGGGGGTGGGAGGAAGGATCAGTGCACAGCTCTCGCGGACAGGGCACGACTTCAAACAGCGTCTTCATTATTCATATTCACAAAGTGTGGCAGCCACTTTGGGTAGCCCCTTGCGCTTTTGAGCGCGCTATTAAAATTCCTGGGGGCGGCGGCGGCATTAGGAGGCAGTCAAGCGACAAAAGGCCGCGATAAACAGGCGGATGGTGCTGCCTCACCAGACCGCAGCAGAGCAGCTGCCGGCGTCTGCGAGGAGCTCTCCTCTTCGGGCGCATCAAGACGAACTGAGCTCCCAGCACGTGCCTAGCAAATACTCTGCGCTGGCAATCAGGTTAGACCTCGCGCATTCCGCCCCGGTGCCTCCTACCGCTCAGAGGTTTCCGAGGTCTCGGCGCTCTCTCTGACACCCTGCAGCATTCTGTTGTAGCTGGTAGGAGCCCTGTCCACGAGCTCCGCGCCGCACTCGCGACCATCACGGGGTCCAGCATTCCCACGACAGAAACGTCTCCACCTACTTTATGAATCGCTCTAGGTGCTCTCCAAAATACATGGTGTAACGGATATAAGTCCGAGTATGCTTACGGATGATTCAGAACAGTGAACCGAGCAAAATTACGTCTACTTTCATCTGCAGATTAATGATTATAGCTACACTACTGGTCATTAAAATTGCTACAGCACGAAGATGACGTGCTACAGACGCGAAATTTAACCGGCAGGAAGAATATGCTGTGATATGTAAAAGATTAGCTTTTCAGAGCACTCACACAAGGTTGGCGCCGGTGGCGACACCTACAACGTGCTGACATGAGGAAAGTTACCAATCGATTTCTCATACACAAACAGCAGTTGACCGGCGTTGCCTGGTGAAACGTTGTTGTGATGCTCAGTGCAAGGAGGAGAAATGCGTACCAACACGTTTCCGACTTTGATAAAGGTCGGATTGTAGCCTATCGCGATTGCAGTTTATCGCGTCGTGACATTGCTGCTCGCGTTTGTCGAGACCCAATGACTGTTAGCAGAATATGGAATCGGTGGGTTCAGGAGGGTAATACGGAACGCCGTGCTGGATCCCAACGGCCTCGTATCACTAGCAGTCGAGATGACAGGCATCTTATCCGCATGGCTGTAACGTATCGTGCAGCCACGTCTCAGCAGATGGGGCGTTTGCAAGACAACAACCATCTGCACGAACAGTTCAACGACGTTTGCAGCAGCGTGGACTATCAGCTCGGAGACCATCGCTGCGGTTACCCTTGAAGTTGCATCACAGACAGGACCGCCTGCGATGGTGTACTCAACGACGAACCTGGGTGCACGAATGGCAAAACGTCATTTTTACGGACGAATCCAGGTTCTGTTTACAGCATCATGATGGTCGCATCCGTGTTTGGCGACATTGCGGTGAACGCACATTGGAAGCGTGTATTCGTCATCACTATACTGGCGTATCAACCGGCGTGATGGTATGGGGTGCCATTGGTTGCACGTCTCAGTCACCTCTTGTTCGCATTGACGGCACTTTGAATAGTGGACGTTTCATTTCAGATGTGTGACGACCCGTGGCTCTACCCTTCATTCGATCCCTGCGAAACCCTACATTTCAGGAGAATAATGCATGACCGCATGTTGCAGGTGTGTGCGGGCCTTTCTGGATACAGAAAATGTTTGACTGCTGCCCCGAACAACACATTCTCCAGATCTCTCACCAATAAAAACGTCTGGTCAATGGTGGCCGAGCAACTGGCTCGTCACAATACGCTAGTCACTACTTTTAATGAAATCTGGTATCGTGTTGAAGCTGCATGGGCAGCTGTACCTGTACACGCCATCCAAGCTCTGTTTGACTCAATGCCCAGGCGTATCAAGGCCGTTATTACGGCCAGAGGTGGTTGTTCTGGGTACTGATTTCTCAGGATTTATGCACCCAAATTGCGTGAAAATGTAATCACATGTCAGTTCTAGTATAATATATTTGTCCAATGAATACCCGTTTATCATATGCATTTCTTCTTAGTGTAGCAATTTTAATGGCCAGTAGTGTATTAGCAGTAGTATGTTTTCAGGTTGGTTAGTATCTGCAATTGCATGTAACAAGTCCAAGTCACTAACGTTTATTTTAGCCATGGTAGCAGATCAGGTGTTGAAGTGTTAATGCGTGGACGCAAAGCGGTTAGCGTATACTGACAGGTGTAGTCCACCTACGACCGAGCGAGGTGGCGCAGTTGTCAGCACACTGGACTCGCATTCAGGAGGACGACAGTTCAATCCCGCGTCCGGCCATCCTGATTTAGGTTTTCCGTGATTTCCCTAGATCGCCCCAGGATGGTTTCTTTGAAAGGGCATGGCCGACTTCCTTCCCTGTCCTTCCCTAATCCGATGAGATCGATGACCTCGCTGTTTGGTCTCTTCCCCCAAACAACCCAACCCAACCCAGTTACGACCGTAAAACATCAGGTAGTAAATTATGTAACGTGTTTGTGGGAAGATGGTTTGATGCAGGCCAAAAATAGCCAACTCATTGATGTGTGTGCATACGAGGGGCGTTCAGTAAGTAATGCAACACATTTTTTTCCTCAGTCGATTTCGGTCAAAAAAATATGCGGAATTTGTTGTGCGACATCGTGAAATATTTACGTTTTAATCCCTGTAGTTCCATGAAGTTCCGATTGGTGATGGTGTCATACGTAACCCTCAAAATGGCCTCTGTATCGTAGATCTCTTTCAAGCAGAAAGCACTGAGTTGCTTTTGGCGCAAAACCAGAGCATCGCACATGTTCATAGACAGTCGCAGAATGTCATTGGAGACCTGGTAGTGAACAAAAGAGCGGCGAGTCGGCGGGCACAGTGTCTGTCATTGTCACAACAAAATTGCGCAGACCTGTCCGATCTCCCATGTGCTGGCCGGCCGCACACGGCTCTGACTCCTGCAGTGTTGGAACGTGTGAACACTCTCATTCTAGGTCAAACACCTCGCTGGACATAGCTGTTGGCAGTGCTGGCACACTCGTCCACGAATTGGGGTACTCAAAGCTGTTTCCCCGCTGGGTTCCTCACCACCTGACAGAAGACCATAAAGAGCAACTGCTCGTTACAATTTTTAGTCAAACATTGTCACAGACGATGACACATGGCTTCATCACTTCGAACTGTAAACAAAACGGCAAACCATAGAGTGGTGGTACATGACTTCTCCTCTGAAGGAAAAGTTCAAAGGTGCTGCCTCACCCAGTACAGTCATGACGAGGATATTCTGGGTCTCTAAAGACGTTATTCCCTCGTGGTGCAGCGATCAATTCTGAAGAGGTGATTTAGTTTGTTGTCCTCCCTCATTGTACAACGATCAACTTTGAAGTGTATTGTATTCATCTTCGCTATTGTGAAGCTACCACTCGAATTCAAAAATCTTAGCAGTAATCCACCCGATTTCAAATCGAAACTGAAGAGTTTCCACATGGGTCACTTCTTCTATTCTGTCGAGGAGTTTCTTGAATAATTAAGCTGATTCTTGTTGCATTATTGATTGCGTTTACTTAAACTTATGGACTGACATTTTATTTTTATCTGTTATTACTTTTACGTTGTAATTTCATGTACTGACACGTTCCATGACCTTGGAGATTTGCACCTCAATTTGGCCCTACGGAACTTGACTTGTAAATAAATAAATATACACAGACTTATTTTTAATAACAACAGTTCCTCCATGAGTAGCCTCGCCTCATTTCGGGTCTATTATTGGAAACGCACATGAAACTTTTTTCACTTCAGAATAAGACTTGTGAAGTATTGTGGGTATCCTCAGTTTTTTGTTTTCCTCTTTTAGGATTTTAACCTGACCTAGAAGTTTTGTTTGTGGTATTGCCCATCTGGATATAATGTCCTTTAGTTACCTCAATTCGGCACCGAGTGTGTTTTTACAAACTGCCAGGTCATTGTTCACATACAATGACCATCATCATCAAACTAAACTGTACTAGGAACGTAGAAAATACACTGAAGAGCCAAAGAAACTGGTACACCTGCCTAATACCGTTAGGGGCCCTGCGAGCACGTTCAAGTGCCGCAAGCCGATGTGGCATGGACTCGATTAGTGTCTGAAGTAGTGCCGGAGGGAACTGACACCGTGCAACCTGCAGGGCTGTCCATAAATCCATAAGAGTACGAGGGTGTGGAGATACCATCTGAACAGCACGTTGGAAGGCACCCCAGATATGCTCAATAATGTTCAAGTCTGGGGTGTTTGGTGGCCAGCGGAAGTGTCTAAACTCAGAAGAGTATTTCTAGAGCCACTCTGTAGCAATTCTGGACGTGTGTGGTGTCGTATTTTCCTGCTGGAATTTCTCAAGTCCGTCGGAATGCACAATGAACATAAATTGATACAGGTGATCAGACAGGATGCTTACGTAGGTGTCACCTGTCAGAATGGTATCTAGACGTATCGGGGGACCTATGTCACTCCAACTGCACACGCCCCACACCATTACAGAGCCTCCACCAGCTTGAACAGCCCCTCTGTTGACATGCAGGTTCCACGGATTCATGAGGTTGTCTCCATACCCGTACACTTCCATTCGCTCGATATAATTTGAAACGACACTCGTCCAACCACGCAACATGTTTCCAGTCATCAACAGTGCAGTGTCTGTGTTGACAGGAGCAGGCGAGGCGTAAGCTTTGTGTCGTACAGTCATCAAGAGTCTTCGGCTCCGAAAGCCCATATCGATAATGTTTCGTCGAATGGTTCGCACGCTGGCACTTGTTGATGGCCCAGCATTGAAATTGCAGCAGTTTGCGAAAGAGTTGCACATCTGTCACTCTGAGCGATTCTCTTCAGTCGTCGTTGGTCCCGTTCTTGCAGTATCTGTTTCCGGTCTCAGTGATGTCGGCGATTTTATGTTTTACTGGATTCCTGATATTCACGGTACACTGATGAAACGATCGTACGGGAAAATCCCCACTTTATCGCTACCTCGGAGATCCTGTGACCCATCGCTCGTGAGCCGACTATAACACCGCCCTCAAACTCACTTAAATGTTGATAAACTTGCATTGCAGCGGTAGTAACTGATCTAAGAAGTGCGCCAGACACTTGTCTTATATAGTCGTTGCTGACCGCGGCGCCGTATTCTGCACGTTTACGTATCTCTGTATTTGAATACGAATACCTACATTAGTTTCTTTGGCGCTTTAGTGTAATAATGACGATATAGTTACGTTAAGCACTTGAAGGTGAATTTCTCGAAATATAAATGCATAGTGCTTTCAGCTAAAACTAAGATTTATGACTTAAGGTGAATATTTTTCTTTTAATATTCTACGAATTTAAATCAGACAAGACTCCAAACACAGCCGTTAAATATTTTTGTATTCTGTTCCTACCAAACAAAAACTTGTATCGCGGAAGCACATGGTCATAAATTTCACTTTATCGCAATTACTTACCCCACATTGCAATACACTGGGAGAATTCTCCGGAACAACCGGCTTATCATGAGTGGAAATTTCAAACGATTTGAGTGGCGTTTTTTTCACAAAACTCGTTTTCAGTGCTATCGTGTTCACGCTACTCTGTTACTTGTTCGTAGACTTGTTCGAAGTGTCAAGCCCTGGAAAAAAATTTTTAGAAAATTCATTACTAATTACTGGATGGTCTTTGTGGCATGCAGGGCTCCTTTTCGGACTAAAAAGTGCAGTGTGTCAAGGTTGCCTCCATTTAGTTGATGCGCAATTTGTTTGGTAAGGAGAATGCCTGTAAGCTTTTTTGTGTGTCGACAAAACACCTTTGTAGAGAAAGTAGGTAATTTGGTTTCAAAGATAGCAATAAAAAAGTTGAAGGAGGGAATAGGCAAAACAACGGTTGTCTATTACGAAACGTCACTTCTTTCTTAATAGCAAAGGGAACAATACAGTAAATTTGCAACGTCTGGTCTCCAGAATGTAGGTGCGTAAGAAGCAAGATACAACACTGGAAAACTTTTTCCTTGAATTTAATTTTATTATTCCCGCACAAAAAATGTAAAACGGTTTTTGTTGATTAAAGTTGTACCAGTTTAAGTGTTATTACTATCTTTCTGTTGTTGTATTATCACGTATAAAAAGTAGTGTTTCAGTGGTGGTGGCAGAAGATTGCTTATTGGTATTTAGAATCAATCAGTTTCCTGGCAGGCTACCTAGATCGTTCTGAATAAATTATTTATTAGGGTCCCGTGCCTAAGTCTGTGAAAACGGAACCCGTATGGAAACAGTTTGTTGTCCGTCTGTCTGCCCGACTGTTCAAAAGCTTTTTTCTCAGGAACGAGTAGACGTATCAGGTTCAAATGTGTGTCACGTACTAAAGTTTATGGTCCCCTAGCGGCATAAATGATAGCTTCTAAATCAATGGAATAAAAAGATACAGCCATTTAAGTCACATATTTAGTACACGCAAACTCATATATCAAAAACTACAAGGTACTTCCCATATCATGAAATTTGCCATTAGGAAAGGTTTCACATTAAAAGAAAAAGAGAAAAATCCTCAATAGTTAATTAGTAATTACATTACACGAAAATATATTTCTTTTGTCATTTGTTATACAACTTCAAGGTTGAAATTAAAAACTTCTCGAAAGTCTTGGAATGCCTAGGACGATAACTTGTCAGTGTGAACGTCGCTAACAGGCAAAAATCGTTGCCACCCAAAATATCCGGAATGGACGAACTGTCTATACAATGTGTTACAAAAAGGTACGGCCAAACTTTCAGGAAACATTCCCCACACACAAAGAAAGAAAATATGTTATTTGGACATGTGTCCGGAAACGCTTACTTTCCATGTTAGAGTTCATTTTATTACTTCTCTTCAAATCACATTAATCATGGAATGGAAACACACAGCAACAGAACGTACCTGCGTGACTTCAAACACTTTGTTACAGGAAATGTTCAAAATGTCCTCCGTTAGCGAGGATACATGCGTCCACCCTCCGTCGCATGGAATCCCTGATGCGCTGATGCAGCCCTGGAGAATGGCGTATTGTATCACAGCCGTCCACAATACGAGCACGAAGAGTCTCTACATTTGGTACCGGGGTTGCGTAGACAAGAGCTTTCAAATGCACCCATAAATCAAAGTCAAGAGGGTTGAGGTCAGAAGAGCGTGAAGGCCATGGAATTGGTCCGCTTCTACCAATCCATCGGTCACCGAATCTGTTGTTGAGAAGCGTACGAACACTTCGACTGAAATGTGCAGGAGCTCCATCGTGCCTGAACCACATGTTGTGTCGTACTTGTAAAGGCACATGTTCTATCAAATGGTTCAAATGGCTCTGAGCACTATGGGACTCAACTGCTGAGGTCATTAGTACCCTAGAACTTAGAACTAGTTAAACCTAACTAACCTAAGGACATCACAAACATCCATGCCCGAGGCAGGATTCGAACCTGCGACCGTAGCGGTCTTGCGGTTCCAGACTGCAGCGCCTTTAACCGCACGGCCACTTCGGCCGGCCGCACATGTTCTATCAGCACTGGTAGAGTATCCCGTATGAAATCATGATAACGTGCTCCATTGAGCGTAGGTGGAAGAACATGGGACCCAATCAAGACATCACCAACAATGCCTGCCCAAACTGTAGAGCAATGAGTCGCATGTCAACACAAGCGCCGAAGTCAACACAACCTTCCCTCAATTGGGCCAACTGGCGGTGAATCGAGGAAGTACAGTACATACTGACGAAACTAAAATAAGCTCTAACATGGAAATTAAGCGTTTCCGGACACATGTCCACATAACATCTTTTCTTTATTTCTGTGTGAGGAATGTTTCCTGAAAGTTTGGCTGTACCTTTTTGTAACACCCTAGATACAAAACTAAGTTTGCACGGAACCCTCAATACGCGAGAACTACTCGCACCTGGCCAATTTTTTCTAATTCGTCTCATTATTTTTTAGCAGTCAAGAACTGAAGAGCACATAAGGCTGTAACAGAATAGTCTCTCAATATTTTGGATGCGAATGATTTATGATTCTCTGTCTTTATATTCTCCCGACAAATGTGAGATTTGGCGCATAGAACGTTTTGACATTCCCCCTTCTCATACGCCTGCAATTATCGTGCGATCACTGTCGGACGAGCCAAGTCTGTGTGATTGCCGGCACTAGCTCAAGTTGCGCGCGATTATTAAAACCGTGGATCATAAGCCAGGAGCGTGACGTCACGGCCCTGCTAATTAAACGCCGAGATTCGAGCGGCTGGCGGAGCGTAATTACCGCTGCCTGCGCCGGGGCCGGCGCCGGCGTCTGCGTCCCGACGTCGCAGAAGGTGCCACTCGACGACGCGAGACGTGTATGAGAGGCGGCGCGTCACACGTCACCTGACTGGGCGCAAGCCTCACAAGGAACCTCTTGAGAGAAAGATCGCTAGTTCAATCGTTAGCAAGGGTCATTTGAAAGTGTTGCGTTAAGAATTATGACGCCGTCCGGAGTGGCCGAGCTGTTCTAGGCGCTACAGTCTGGAACCGCGCGACCGCTACGGTCGCAGGTTCGAATCCTGCCTCGGGCATGGATATGTGTGTGATCTCCTTCGGGTAGTTAGGTTTAAGTAGTTCTACGTTCTAGGGGACTGATGACCTCAGTCCTATAGTGCTCAGAGCCAAGAATTATGACAAGAAAAATATTAGCTGCTAATGATTCACCATGTACATCACAAGGGCGACAGAAAATGAGAGTCCAAAATGTGCAGAGATGAACCTTCTACGGAATATACACTCCTGGAAATTGAAATAAGAACACCGTGAATTCATTGTCCCAGGAAGGGGAAACTTTATTGACACATTCCTGGGGTCAGATACATCACATGATCACACTGACAGAACCACAGGCACATAGACACAGGCAACAGAGCATGCACAATGTCGGCACTAGTACAGTGTATATCCACCTTTCGCAGCAATGCAGGCTGCTATTCTCCCATGGAGACGATCGTAGAGATGCTGGATGTAGTCCTGTGGAACGGCTTGCCATGCCATTCCCACCTGGCGCCTCAGTTGGACCAGCGTTCGTGCTGGACGTGCAGACCGCGTGAGACGACGCTTCATCCAGTCCCAAACATGCTCAATGGGGGACAGATCCGGAGATCTTGCTGGCCAGGGTAGTTGACTTACACCTTCTAGAGCACGTTGGGTGGCACGGGATACATGCGGACGTGCATTGTCCTGTTGGAACAGCAAGTTCCCTTGCCGGTCTAGGAATGGTAGAACGATGGGTTCGATGACGGTTTGGATGTACCGTGCACTATTCAGTGTCCCCTCGACGATCACCAGTGGTGTACGGCCAGTGTAGGAGATCGCTCCCCACACCATGATGCCGGGTGTTGGCCCTGTGTGCCTCGGTCGTATCCGGTCCTGATTGTGGCGCTCACCTGCACGGCGCCAAACACGCATACGACCATCATTGGCACCAAGGCAGAAGCGACTCTCATCGCTGAAGACGACACGTCTCCATTCGTCCCTCCATTCACGCCTGTCGCGACACCACTGGAGGCGCGCTGCACGATGTTGGGGCGTGAGCGGAAGACGGTCTAACGGTGTGCGGGACCGTAGCCCAGCTTCATGGAGACGGTTGCGAATGGTCCTCGCCGATACCCCAGGAGCAACAGTGTCCCTAATTTGCTGGGAAGTGGCGGTGCGGTCCCCTACGGCACTGCGTAGGATCCTACGGTCTTGGCGTGCATCCGTGCGTCGCTGCGGTCCGGTCCCAGGTCGACGGGCACGTGCACCTTCCGCCGACCACTGGCGACAACATCGATGTACTGTGGAGACCTCACGCCCCACGTGTTGAGCAATTCGGCGGTACGTCCACCCTGCCTCCGGCATGCCCACTATACGCCCTCGCTCAAAGTCCGTCAACTGCACATACGGCTCACGTGCACGCTGTCGCGGCATGCTACCAGTGTTAAAGACTGCGATGGAGCTCCGTATGCCACGGCAAACTGGCTGACACTGACGGCGGCGGTGCACAAATGCTGCGCAGCTAGCGCTATTCATCGGCCAACACCGCGGTTCCTGGTGTGTCCGCTGTGCCGTGCGTGTGATCATTGCTTGTACAGCCCTCTCGCAGTGTCCGGAGCAAGTATGGTGGGTCTGACACACCGGTGTCAATGTGTTCTTTTTTCCATTTCCAGGAGTGTATGTACTACACTTCACAAAATGGACATGGTCGACAGCCGTGTGCCGCAAGTCTCTAGAGGAATGGAAAGTTCCAAATGATTGGAAAAGAGCACAGGTAGTCCCAGTCTTCAAGAAGGGTCGTCGAGCAGATGCGCAAAACTATAGACCTATATACTCTGACATCGATCTAGTGTAGAATTTTAGAAAATGTTTTTTGCTCGCGTATCATGTCATTTCTGGAAGCTCAGAATCTACTCTATAGGAATCTACATAGATTCCGGAAACAGCGATCGTGTGAGACCCAACTCGCTTTATTTGTTCATGAGACCCAGAAAATATTAGTTACAGGCTCCCAGGTAGATGCCATTTTCTTTGAATTCCGGAAGGCGTTCGATACAGTTCCTCACTGTCGCCTGATAAACAAAGTAAGAGTCTACGAAATATCAGACCAGCTGTATGGCTGGATTGAAGAGTTTTTAGCAAACAGAACACAGCATGTTGTTCTCAAAATATATATAAATGACCTAGTAGATAGTGTAGGAAGTTCCATGCTGCTTTTCGTGGATTATACTGTAGTATACAGAGAAGTTGCAGCATTAGAAAATTGCAGCGAAATGCAGGAAGATCTGCAGCGAATAAGCACTTGGTGCAGGGAGTGGCATCTGACCCTTAACATAGACAAATGTAATGTATTGCGAATACATAGAAAGAAGGATCCTTTATTGCATGATTATACGAGAGCGGAACAAATACTGGTAGCAGTTACTTCTGTAAAATATCTGGGTGTACGCGTGCGGAACGATTTGAAGTGGAATGATCATAAAAAATTAATTGTTGGTAAGGCGGGTGCCAGGTTCAGATTCATTGGGAGAGTCCTTAGAAAATGTAGTCTATCAACAAAGGAGGTGGCTTACAAAACATTCGTTCGACCTATATTTGAGTATTGCTCATCAGTGTGGGGTCCGTACCAGGTCTGGTTGACAGAGTAGATATAGAAGATCCAAAGAAGAGCGGCGCGTTTCGTCACAGGGTTATTTGGTAATCGTGATAGCGTTACGGAGATGTTTAGCAAACTCAGGTGGCAGACTCTTCAAGAGAGGCGCTCTGCATCGCGGTGTAGCTTGCTGTCCACGTTTCGAGAGGGTGCGTTTCTGGATGAGGTATCGAATATATTGCTTCCCCCTACAAACACCTCACGAGGTGATCACGAATGTAAAATTAGAGAGATTCGAGCGCGCACGGAGGCTTTCAGACAGTCGTTCTTCCCGCGAACCATACGCGACTGGAACAGGAAAGGAAGGTAATGACAGTGGCACGTAAAGTGCCCTCCGCCACACACCGTTAGGTGGCTTGCGGAGTATGAATGTAGATGTAAATTCAAGAAATGCTCAAAGCAAACCATTAACTTGCACCATGAACACCGAACGAAAAGTGGGTTGCCGCAGTGATCTCAAAGGTTCCCACCATCAAGATCGAAGGCGAAGTCCTTGGGAGCTACAGTCCGTGTTGGACGTTGGCTAGGTATCCACTCTTAAACTCTCCATCACAAAGGTGTAATGGGGTGATGAGACCTGATGGAATTTGATGGCATGCAACCGAATGTGAAACAGTCTGTCGTGGAGCTTATCGTACAGTGCGATAATATGCTTTACAGGCACGGAGAAAACACATCCAGGGGCTGAGTTTGTCCAGTGGTCCCAGGAGGTATGAACTGCAATGTCACACACTTTTTAGGAGAGATAATTTGCTCTAAAGGAATATGACCTTCACACGCAGAGCAGGAATCAAGCACAAGCAAGCTACTTTGACCAGCTATTGGCCAAAAGCAGTGTTCATACCGTGATCGTAGTTATGTTACGCCCATTTTCCCACTCTTGCTTCCTAAATGGTTCAAATGGTTCTGAGCACTATGGGACAACATTTGAGGTGATCAGTCCCCTAGAACTTAGAACTATTTAAACCCAACTAACCTAATGACATCACACACATCCATGCCCCAGGCAGGATTCGAACCTGCGACAGTAGCGTTCGCGCGGTTCCAGACTGATGGGCCTAGAACCGCTTGGCCACAGCGGCCGGCTCTTGCTTCCTGTGACGTAAAGATTCCCTACCGCGCTTGCATGATCACACCCACGAGAAAGAATCGTACGGGACAGAGCACCTCCAACTTCTCGCAATACAGTAAATAACTTTCCGTCCAATTTACCATGCGATAACAGTCCGCATAACTGTATACGAATGCGTTAAGGCACTGATGTTAGTTTATCTTCCTACAATTTTATTTGTTCCTATAATTTCCAGTGTTCCTTCCATATGCATTCGCCCTTCGAGTTCCGATTGGTTGGAGTTGGAAACAAATTCCTTACTAAACGATGAGATAAGTTTAAATTTTCGGACCGATTCTGCAGTTTTCTGTGCATCGTCAAGTTGACGCTTGGTTTGAAATTTCGTTATCTTACGTCTTCCAAATCCGTAGCTCTGTTTGAAGTTACGCAACCGTCCACTGCTTGCTTTGAAATCACTGTAATCTATGTCGCAATTTGATGTGCATAACGTAGTAGGTCACTATCATGAACATCCTGTAAATTGTATCGGCCATCCTTGAAACGTGCAAACACCATTTTTGTACCAAGTGCTCCTTGTCTTCCCTTGAATATCCGTAGCGTTTCTTATGCCCTACACGGTCATATTGCTGAGGATTCATTCGAAATCTGTTCATAATTGGTGTTTTTATTCCATTATGTTTAGTGCTCGCTCCTTGGACTACGACTGTGTTTTACTACGCTTCACTGGAGAGGAGATTTGTGCTCCCTGTCCGACAAGGATAATAAACTACATGACTCGACACCTGTTTGAATATCTCTTTCACTTATTAAGCACGTATTTTCATCATTGTACTCATCACCTACATTGTCCACACAGTCGAGCGTATATAACACTACACATTCCACTGATTCATCTTGCAGAAACCTAAAATTTTCATCTGCCACTTGTTTCTCAATCTGGAGAATTCATTGAGATCCTTCCTGACGAAATGTCAACTTCGGCAGTTGTTGTTGTTGTAGATAAAGCGCAGTGTTTGCTTTATCGTTGCCATTGCTCTGCTTTGCATCAAGGCCATTAGCATTGTAGCACTATTGTGAGTTACTCCGCGACCAAGCAGTTCAGCCACGCTCCACAGCCTTACAGCCTTACGCTGTGCTCAGTATTGGATAGGTCCAGGTCCCACCAATTGTCGTCATTACCAACCAACACTGTGGGTATGTGGGGCGTCGAATGTTGTGAGCGTAAGAGGCCTTTAGCGACCTGATGTTCAGGGAAGGGGGGGGGGGGGGGGGGTCCTAGTCAGTGAGAGACAGATTCTTACGTCACACATTCGCTTCTTCTTCGACTTACTCGTCTTCAGAGCCGATGAACTTCGTCCTACTTTCTTTTTCAGTTAGTAGATTCCTCTCCAATCCGCCTCCATACCTGAGTGGTCAGAGTAGATGGCTGCCATGCAAAGGTCCTGGGTTCCACTCCCGGTACCGCCAAGGGCTTCTCCTTAGGGGTGATCTCAGCCTCGTGATGCCAACTGGGGAGCTATTCAAAGCGAAGTAGTGGCCCCACGGACTGGGAAGTCGACTAAATGGTCGAGAGAGCGGTGTGTGTGACGACATGTCCCACCATACCGCATACCCATGACGGCTCCAAGCAGAAGACAACACGGCAGCCTGTCGACATCCCTTGGGCCTCCACAGCCTGGAGGAGAAGCTCGTTAAGATTCCTTTCCAGAAATTTAATTCCGGAAACTCTAAAATGCTCATTTCTCCATTACGGATATGAGGTAACAGTTGTTAAGTTTTTACAGTAACTACAGAATATTCCACAACTCGTGTCAACACTTCTAGAAGCTGTGGAGGGAATTTAGTATAACAACTTTTACGTAGGAATCCACGTCCGAAAACGTTATCCAACGACGGTACACAGCACAGGCGCATGTAAATGTATGTTATACAGGGTGGTCCATTGATAGTGACCGGGCCAAATATCTCACGAATAAGCATCAAACGAAAAAACTACAAAGAAGGAAACTCGTCTAGCTTGAAGGGGGAAACCAGATAGCGCTATATTTGGCCCGCTAGATGGCGCTGCCATAGGTAAAACGGATATCAACTGCGTTTTTTTTTAAATAGGAACCCCCATTGTGTTATTACATATTCGTGTAGTACCTAAAGAAATATAAATGTCTTAGTTGGACCACTCTTCCGCTCTGTGATAGATGGCTCTGTAATAGTCACAAAAGTACAAGTACGGAGTATTACGTAACATTCCCTCAGTGCTGACGGTATTTGCTTCGTGATACATCACCCGTGTTAAAATGGACAGTTTACCAATTGCGGAAAAGGTCGATATCGTGTTGATGTATGGCTATTGTGATCAAAATGCCCAACGGGCGTGTGCTATGTATGCTGCTCGGTATCCTGGACGACATCATCCAAGTGTCCGGACCGTTCGCCAGACAGTTACGTTATTTAAGGAAACAGGAAGTGTTCAGCCTCATGTGAAACGTCAAACACGACCTGCAACAGATGATGATGCCCAAGTAGGTGTTTTAACTGCTGTCGCGGCTAATCCGCACATCAGTAGCAGACAAATTACGAGAAAATCGGGAATCTCAAAAACGTCGATGTTGAGAATGCTACATCAACATCGATTGCACCCGTACCATATTTCTATGCACCAGGAATTATATGGCGACGACTTTGAATGTCGTGTACAGTTCTGCCACTGGGCACAAGAGAAATTACGGGACGATGACAGATTTTTTGCACGCGTTCTATTTAGCGACGAAGCGTCATGCACCAACAGCGGTAACATAAACCGGCATAATATGCACTGTTGGGCAACGGAAAATCCACGTTGGCTACGACATCAGCGTTCTTGTGGGTTAATGTATGGTGGGGCATTATGGAAGGAAGGATAATTGGCCCCCATTTTATCGATGGCAATCTAAATGGTGCATGGTATGCTGATTTCCTACGTAATGTTTTACCGATGTTACTACAAGATGTTTCACTGCTTGACAGAATGGCGATGTACTTCCAACATGATGGATGACCGGCACATAGCTCGCGTGCGGTTCAAGCGGTATTGAATAGCATATTTCATGACAGATGGATTGGTCGTCGAAGCACCATACCATGGCCCGCACATTCACCGGATCTGACGTCCCCGGATTTCTTTCTATGGGGATACTTGAAGGATATTTGCTATCGTGATCCACCGACAACGCCTGACAACATGCGTCAGCGCATTGTCAATGCGTGTGCGGACATTACGGAAGGCGAACTACTCGCTGTTGAGAAGAATGTCGTTACACGTATTGCCAAATGCACTGAGGTTGACGGACATCATTTTGAGCATTTATTACATTAATGTGGTATTTACAGGTAATCACGCTGTAACAGCATGCGTTCTCAGAAATGATAAGTTCACAAAGGTACATGTATCACTTTGGAACAACCGAAATAAAATGTTCAAACGCACCTACGTTCTGTACTTTAATTTAAGAAACCTACCTGTTACCAACTGCTCGTCTAAAATTGTGAGCCATATCTTTGTTATTATTACAGCCCCATCTATCACAAAGCGAAACAAGTGGTCCAACTAAAACATTCATATTTCTTTACGTAATAAAAAAATGGGGTTTACTGTTTAAAAAATCGCAATTGATATCCGTTTGACCTATGGCAGCGCCATCTAGCGGGCCAACCATATCTGGTTTCCCCTTCAAGCTAGACAAGTTTCGTTCTTTGTAGTTTTTTCGTTTGACGCTTATTTCGTGAGATATTTGGCCCGGTCACGATCAATGGACCACCCTGTGTACTGGGTGATTCCGTGATGCTGTTACAAACTTTTTAGGACGGTGGAGAAGATTAAATGCATCAGTTTGAGGTAACGATCCAGATACCGGAAAAGAACGATTCGAAAGTTAAGCGCAAACCGTTCTGATACCTCTGACAGTGAAATACATGGAGTGGTACTGTTGTTGCTAAGATTTTAGGGTAGACAATTTTCAGAGGTGATAGTATGGACCAAAACAAGAAAAAATATCAAGTAAACATGGGCCTTATAATGCATATTTACGAGCTATGAGCCCTTATTCAATAGGGAAGATGTGTTTCACAATAGCGAAGATGAACAATTGCTCATAGCTCTTAAGGTATGCATTTTAGAGCACATGTTTACTAGATATTTTTTGTGAGATAGGATATACACTACACCCACTACAGTCAAATAGCACACTGAAGACTACTCAGCCACTAGAAAGCTTCTCCTGAAACACTGTATATATCTTTAATTTTTCCTCCTTTAAAACCGTAAATTACGCTATTTAAAATATGGTCCGTAGTTTGAAGGTCACTGCGCTCTAAGAAAGGATCATTCGCAAGATCCCACTTCACCACTAATCTATTAAAGCGGACCATTCTAGTCCTTACTCCGTTTAATTTTGTCCACATTCTTCTTAGAAACTCAGAATCATGAACTTGTTTGGACACGTCAGGAATAAGGAATCTATTTCGCCAGTGTTCCTGCCACCCATTTCTTCTTCAAAACTTCTAATCTTTGGACCGTTTTCCACCGAGGCGTCCTCGGCTTCGCTCGGTCCTTTTTGTGTAAATTATGATGAATAGGAAGACTGCATTGGTTTGATATCCGCTTCCACTCCTTTTTTCATTGCAGTCTTACGTCTGATGTTTTGTGGTCTGATACTGGCTGGCAGCCAGGATGTGAGAATCGGTTTCAGTGAGCCACTGACGACACTCATCGATTCATTGTACTCCATATAAACTTTTTGTCCATACTGTGGCGCAGTACTATATAACAATGCCAATGTTGTGAGCATGTGTTTGCGTCGCTTCCCAGTGAGCTGCCTGCGAGTTTGGCTACTATAGAGTTTGTGGATTTTAGGTGATTCCTATAGGAAAGCGTTCGGTCAACTTTAACTCCTTATTATTGGGGTCTTTTCATGTTCATTGGCTCTCCGTTGAGTTCAAGGTCCACTCTCCTGATAATTTCTTTAATGTTGAAAGGCTTAGCAATAGTTACAGGTTGGGAAGCATTTGGCTTGAAATACCATTTGATATAATACTCTATAAGAGTATTTGGGTCGCTATTCATAGTATCTTAGATGTGTTCAAATGACTTTGATTGTGTGGCAGTTGCTAAATAATCGGCGTCGTGTGCTGGGTGAACGCAATTTTTTTTTTTTTTCAATTTTAGTGACTGGTTTTATGCGGTCCGCCACGATTTCTTCTCCTGTACCAGTATCTTCATCTCAAGTAGCACTTGCAACCTACGTCCTCAGTTATTTTCTGGATGTAACCCAGTCTCTGTATCCCTCTAGAGTTTTTAACCTCTGCAACTCTCTCTAGCACTACGGAAGTTATTCCGTGATGTCTTAACAGATTCCCTAACATACAGTTCCTTCTTCTTGTCAGTGTTTTCCATAAGTTCCTTTCCTGCCGATTTTCCAGAGAAGCTCCTCTTTCCTAACCTTATCAGTCCACTTAATTTTCAACATTCTTCTGTGGCACCTCATCTCAAATGCTTCCATTCTCTTCTGTTCCGGTTTTCCCACAGTCCGTGTTTCACTACCATACAACGCTGTGCTGCAAACGTACGTTCTCAGAAATTTCTTACTCACATTAAGGCCTATGTTTGATACTACTAGACCTCTCTTGGCCAGGAATGCCCCTTTTCGCATCGCTAGTCTGCTTTTGATGCCCTCCTTGCTCCGTCCGTCATTAGTTATTTTGCTGCCTAGGTAGTAGAATTCCTTAACTTCATTTACTTCGTGACCATCAGTCTTGATGTTACGTTTCTCGCTGTTCTCATTTCTGCTACTTCTCATTACTTTCGTCTTTTTTCGGTTTACTGTCAATTCATATTCTGTACTTTCTAGACTGTTCATTCCACTCAGCAGATCCTGTAATTCATCTTCACTTTCACTCTTAATAGAAATGTCGTAAGTGATGCTTATCATTGATGCCCTTTCACTTTGGATTTTAACTCCATTCTTGAACCTTCCTTTTATTCACGTCACTGCTTCTTCGGTGTATAGATTAAACAAAAGGGGCGAAAGATTACGTCCCTGTCTTACACCCTTTTTAACCCGAGAACTTCATTCTTGGTCATACATTTTATTGTTCCCTCTTAACTCTTGTACATGTCTCTCCCTATAGCTTACCCCTATTTTTCTCGGCATTTCGAACATCTTGCACAATTTTAAATTGTCGAACGCTTTTTCCAGGTTGACAAATCCTATGAACGTGTCTTTATTTTGCTTTAATCGTGCTTCCATTATCAACGGCAATGTCAGAATTGCCTCTCTGGTGTCTTTAACTTTCCTAAAGCCAAACTGTCCGACATGTAACGCATCCTCAGTTTTCCTTTCCATTCTTCTGTACATTATTGTTTTCAGAAATTTGGATACATGAGTTATTAAGGTGATTGTGTGATAATTCTCGCACTTGTCGGCTTTTGCTATCTTGTGAATTGTGTGGAATCTATTTTCCCGAAAGTCAGATGGTATATCGCCAGACCCACACATTCTGCACACCAACGTAATAGCCGTTTTGTTGCCACTTCCCCCAAGAATTTGAGAAATTCTGGTGGAATGTTATCTATCCTTTCTGCCTTATTCGATCTTAAGTCTTCCAAAGCTCTTTTAAATTCTGATGAGAATACTGGATCCCCTATCTCTTCAATGTCGACACCTGTTTCTTCTTCTGTCACGTCAAGTCTTCCCCCTCACAGAAACATTCAATGTACACTTTCCACCTATCCGCGCTCTCCTCTGCATTAAACAGTGAAATCCCCTTTCCACAGTTAAATTTACTGCCCTTGCTTTTAGTTTCAGTGAAGATTGTATTGACTTTTCTGTAAGCTGAGTCAGTCCTTCCGATAATCATTTCTTTTTCGGTTTCTTCGCGTTTTTCGTGCTGCCATTTCGCCTTAGCTTCCCTGCACTTACTATTTGTTTCATTGCTAGCTCCCCTGAACACTTTTGTACTTCCTTCTTTTATCGATCAGCTGAATTATTTTTTCTGTTACCCATGACTTCTTCGCATTTACCTTCCTTGCACAAATAATTTTCTTTCCAGCTTTTGTGATTTCCCTTTCTAGAGATGTACATTCCTCTTCAAATGAACTGCCTATTGAGCTATTCCTCGTCGCAGTATCTACAGTTTCAGAGAATTTCAAGCGTTTCCCTTAATTCCTTATTACTTCCGTATCCCACTTCTTTGCGCACTTATTCTTCTCGACTAGTCTCTTAAACTACAGCCTACTCTTCATCAGTACTAAATTGTCATCTGAGTCTGCATTTGCCCCTGTATTCGCCATACAATCCAGTATCTCACTCGGAATCTCTGCCTGATTATGACGTAATCTAACTGAAATCTGTCTATATCTGCTTTCCTTTTCGAAGTATATATCCTCCTCTTACGATTCTTGAATAGAGTCTTAGTTATTACTGGCTGAAATTTATTGCAGAGCTCAATTACTGTTTCTCCTATCTCAATCCTTGTACCAGGCTAACATTCTCCCGTAATCCTTTCTTCTACAACTTTCCCTACAAGTCCCACATGACTATTAGATTTTCATCTTCCTCTACGTACTGAATTACGCCGTCAGAAGCCTCATTTACTTTCTCAATCTCTTCATCTTCAGCTTGCGACATCGGCATGCATACCTGAACTATCGTTGTCGGTTTGCCGTCGTTTCTGGTGAGAGCAACCCTATCACCTAATTGTTCACAGTAACTCACTCTCTGCCCCATCTTCCTATTTATAACTAATCCTACTCCAATTATACCGCTTTCTGCTGCTGTTGATATTACCCTGTCTATACTCATTTGGCCAGAAGTCCTTGTCTTCTTTGCATTTCACTTCACTGACCCACGCTATATCTAGACTCCTCAGTATTTTCCTTTTCAAATTTTCTAGCTTCCCTACCACGTTCAAACTGCGGAAACTCCACGCCTCGACTCGTAGATCGTTATCCTTTCGTTGGTTATTCTATCTTTTTGTTAAGATCACCTCCCCATTGGCAGTCCCTTTCTAGAGATCCGTATGGGGGACTAGTCCACAATCTTTTACTAAAGGAGATATGGAAGTTGAAAAGTAAGATGGCGAGAACTGAACATAGTGGTAGGCCCTTGTGTAGCGTTCTGACACTGTTTACCTCTCAGACGGACTCTGCAACTTGTCTCTAAAAGCACAGATTTCATGATCTTTAGCGTTCACTTTGGTGACTTCTGCGAGTTTACCTACAAGCCCTTGGATCCAGAACTGACAGATTCAGCACCACTACGTCTGTCTTCATTACATCTTGGAAACCTCTTTCTGTGTGTGCTGTCAGCGTCAACACTTGTTCACAGCAGTTTATAGTAATAACTGGTAGCATTCAATTGTACTTCTGATCAACACACTGCTCAACAAAGCGTTTCGAGAGACAACGCTCTCACCAAGCTGTAGTCAAATCATGAGCTTAAAACGCAAAAAAAAGGTTAAGAACAATAATAACTGCGGCGTTCATAAGAAAAAAATAGAAGAAAAACATATCGGGCTGTGGGTTCTCGTCTTACACTAAAGTAGTCGACTTCCATCAGAGGCCATCCCATCTCATACCACATGCTAAACCAGGCCACGCCCTACTTCTCTGCTGTGAGCTCCAAGGGTATCAACTTAGCACTTGTAACCTACATTGTGAGTTGCTGGATGTAACAAGTATTACAAAATTATAATAACGTATCTGCCGTAAAATAATTCTACAAAAATGGTTCAAATGGCTCTGAGCACTATGGGACTTAACATCTAAGGTCACCAATCCCCTAGGACTTAGAACTACTTAAACCTAACTAACCTAAGGACATCACACACATCCGCGCCCGAGGCAGGATTCGAACCTGCGACCGTAGCGGTCGCGCGGTTCCAGACTGAGATGCCTAGAGCCGCTCAGCCACCCCGGCCGGCAATAATTCTACAAAGCCGCTAACAGATCTCACTCCCTTGTCTTTCACCTGTGTATTCAGAATATTGCCTTCTTTCTCTTAATGAATGATGATCTCTAATTCTTCTAGCAAATCTAGATTTGCCTCTTTCTTTTCCAAGTCCAATATTTTTTTCTTTTATTCCCTTAAAGCGATGACATGTTTCGTATATATGATTTCCAACAGATAATTTGTCATAATCACTTAGTCTGTAATGTGAGATGAGGACCCACAGTCCAATGTGATTTTTCCATACAAGTTGCGTTTTAGTATGTTTTATGCGGCATCGTGCCTTCTTGACGTATGCTTTTTGGCAGACAATTTCTGATCTTTTAACGTGAGATAGATTACGTTTCTCTACATAATTTTATTCGGTCGGTTTTTGAAGCTTACTTGCTTTTATACTAGTCCAGAGTAGGACCACGCTGGATTTATTGTAGTATCTCCGTCTCCTTATATTTTCAGATAACCTGATGGTGTCCTATCCGGGCGAAACGCGTCGTTGTTAAGTTAATAAAGAACATTCTGCAACCTACGACTGTTTTTTAAATTGTAGCAGAAGAACGTTGCTGTACCACCACGCCAAGGTGGAATGTAATAATTTCGAATGTGGTTTTCTTTCTCTTTTATCTTATGAATGCCGCAGTTATTATTATTGGTGGACTGTTTTGTGTTTGAACCTCATGAGCTTAATTTTATAGTCTGATGTGATGAGAGTGTTGTGTCTCGAAATACATTGTTGAGCTGTGTGTAGGACATAAATACGCGTTTTTCATCAGAATGATTTGGTGTGGTTCAGCTCACAGGCTATATATACACGATTTGTTTGTGGGTAATGGCACATCTCCTCCATTTCCTGATTATTAAATAACATACTGACTTAAATTCAATAACAATACACACATTATCTTTTAATGTTGCGAAGATGTCAGTTCCGCTATTTAGTATACTCCTAAAATACTATAGTACTATCTCTGTTGACCTACAGAGAAAGGAAACACCCCATAAGATCATCAAAATTTTAAAGGAAATGCTAATGTCATGCAAAGGGAAACGTCTTATTATGTGATAATTAGTAGGAGTGACCCAACGAAGCGTGAAAATATGGGTACCACAGCACACGTAGATATATCAATGATTGGAGGGGTCATCCATCTATGACAGAAACAAGTGGTGACTGTAACAATCGTGATTATTATTGTAAAGCATCAGCATTTGAAATACACACTGAGATAAGTGAACGAACATTTAATGAATGTGCAAGGGATTGTAACGTGTAAATCTAACTTTGGCACAGGTGGGTGAGCACTACAAACATATAATCACGGTAATAAATCGCAGACTTGGACAACGACTGCAATAGTGGTTAATGGTTAAAGAAATAACACGGGAAAATAAGTTTGAACACCAGTCAGATCGCCATAGTACAAGCTGGCTGTGAAACGGTAAAATTGCAGTTGGCTTCTTATGGTAGTTAAGTAACGTCGCGTCTCCATCAAATCGGCGATTGCCATGCTGGCCCATTGTTTCACCTCCTGTTGCGTGAATGCAGGAGGCAGCGGTGGTAATGGCTGCAGATTCTAAGTTTAGCTCGCCCTCTGTACTTAGAACTGAAGTGGCGACGTACTTCCGTAAGTCTCGTGTAGCAGCGAGTCTTTACTCATCTCGTCATCTCCCAGTGAGAAGTGTCCTCTATCTTAATACACTGAAACGTGGCTTTTTCCGCCAAAGCAAGAATCTGCCGGTCAGTAGCGACAGACATTGAGTGCCGCCCAGTAATAATTTTTAATAACGTTAAACAAACAGATGAGCTGCACAACAGGTGGGAATGAACCGGGAGATACTGCGACAAATTTGTTATTATCAACCAATAGTGCTGTGGAGTGGGAAGGAGCTCAGGAAACCTCTCCCACTCCACGGTACAACTTGAAGCTAAGAAATGGGAAGGCTTGCATGCAGGCACAAACGAGAAAGCATGCACTCTATACAAAATATTACTATGAACCGAGCAGGAGTCCTGTCCCAAAATTTAAACCAAACCTTCTTCCGTAGCGTGATGCAAAGGCAAACGGCGTTTTCACACTGCAGTGTCTCTGAGAGGCTACACCTGAATTAGATTTTTATCCTTCTAAAGGGATTCTCCGAACGATAATGTTTTCTGGCAAATATCTGGCGCTGTGTACCGCCTGGGGTGTGGGGGTGGGCTAAGTGAATTCCGTACTTGGCTCCCTGGACTGGGGGTCGCCTTCGTCTCTAGCAAATTTATGATGCATACCCCTGTTCCTTTTATGTAAACCCCTATCTTGTCCCAGCCAACTTGGAAGTTAGCTCTGCATAAAAATAAAGAGACTCTTACCGTAATAAAAGCAGGGAAGAGAAGAGTTATTGGGCAGTCACTGGTGGCAATGAACATTGTCTGCAGTTATGAAGCAGCACAAGAGCGCGATTACGTTGGCCAAAGGGGATGAGCATACAATATCATGAGATACACAGGGTGGTCCACTGCTAGTGACCCGGCCAAATATCTCACGAAATAAGCATCAAACGAAAAAACTACAAAGAACGAAACTCGTCTATCTTGAAGGGGGAAACCAGATGGCGCTATGTTGGCCCGCTAGTTGGCGCTGCCATAGCTCAAACGGATATCAACTGTGGTTTTTTTAAAAATAGGAACCGCCATTTTTTATTACATATTCGTGTAGTACGTAAGGAAATATGAATGTTTTAGTTGGACCACTTTTTTCGGATTGTGATAGATGGCGCTGTAATAGTCACAAACGTATAAGTACGTGGTAGCACGTAACATTCCGCCAGTGCGGACGGTATTTCCTTCGTGATACATTACCCGTGCTAAAATAGACCGTTTACAAATTTCGGAAAAGGTCGATATCGTGTTGATGTATGGCTACTGTGATCAAAAAGCCCAACGGGCGTGTGCTATGTATGCTGCTCGGTATCCTGGACAACATCATCCAAGTGTCCGGACCGTTCGCCGGATAGTTACGTTATTTAAGGAAACAGGAAGTGTTCAGCAACATGTGAAACGTCAACCACGACCTGCGACAAATGATGATGCCCAAGTAGGTGTTTTAGCTGCAGTCGCGGCTAATCCGCGCATCAGAAGCAGACAAATTGCGCCAGAATCGGGGATCTCAAAAACGTCGGTGTTGAGAATGCTTAATCAACAGCGATTGCACCCGTACAATATTTCTATGCACCAGGAATTGCGTTGCGACAACTTTGAACGTCGTGTACAGTTCTGCCACTGGCCACAAGAGAAATTACGGGATGATGACAGATATTTTGCACGCGTTCAATTTGGCGACGAAGCGTCATTCACCAACAGCGGTAACGTAAATCGGCATAATATGCACTATTGGGCAACGGAAAATCCACGATGGCTGCGACAAGTGGAACATCAGCGACCTTGGCGGGTTAATGTACCGTGCGGCATTATGGGAGGAAGGAGAATTGGCCTCCATTTTATCGATGGCAATCTAAATGGTGCAACGGATGCTGATTTCCTACGTAATGTTCTACCGATGTTACTACAAGATGTTTCACTGCATGACAGAATGGCGATGTACTTCCAACATGATGGATGTCCGGCACATACCTCGCGTGCGGTTGAAGCGGCACTGTATAGCATATTTCATGACAGGTGGATTGGTCGTCGAAGCACCATATCATGGCCCGCATGTTCACCGGATCTGACGTCCCCGGATTTCTTTCTGTGGGGAAAGTTGAAGGATATTTGCTATCTTGATCCACCGACAACGCCTGACAACATGCGTCAGCGCATTGTCAATGCATGTACGAACATTACGGAAGGCGAACTACTCGCTGTTGAGAGGAATGTCGTTTCACGTATTGCCAAATGCATTGAGGTTGATGGACATCATTTTGAGCATTTATTACATTAATGTGGTATTTACCGTAATCACGCTGTAACAGCATGCGTTCTCAGAAATGATAAGTTCACAAAGGTACATGTATCACATTGTAACAACCGAAATAAAATGTTCAAACGTACCTATGTTCTGTATTTTAATTTGAAAAACCTACGTGTTACGAACTATTGGTCTAAAATTGTGAGCCATGTGTTTGTGACTACTATTAAAGCGCCATCTATCACAAAGTGGAAAAAGTGGTCCAACTAAAACATTCATATTTATTTACGTACTACATGAATATGTAATAAAAATGGGGGTTCCTATTTTTTAAAAAAAAACGCAGTTGATATCCGTTTTACCTATGGCAGCGGCATCTAGCGGGGCAACCATAGCGCCATCTGGTTTCCCACTTCAAGCTAGACAAGTTTCGTTCTTTGTAGTTTTTTCGTTTGACGCTTATTTCGTGAGATATTTGGCGCGGTCACGATCAATGGACCACCCTGTATTGCATGACAGTATTGAGGAAAAGCTGCACGTAACAATATCACTCATGTAACTGGTATGGCACACTGAAATTGAGTTTTTAAGCTACACACGGTGACGATTTTCGATTAAAAATCCGTCATAGAAAAGAATGCGTTTTCCAGAAGACGAGATTTTAGGCTAGATTTGAAATGTGCTTTCCTACCGTCAGACACTGTTTTTTTTTTTTTTTTTTTTTTTTTTTGCTTTGTGCAAATGATAAAAAAATTTGTGACTTCGTATCGCACTTCTTTAGAGCCGCCACTGACAGTTTCATTTATGAGCACTACATAGTTGTAGCTTCACACATCATTAACCACTTCAAATTACGAAGGTATTTTTTGAAGGTTATCACTAGTGAGTATAAATTTTGTGAAGGAAAGATTAAAATTCTCTTTGAGGCATGTACGATGTGCTTGAGGGTGAACACCACGCATATTACTCTCTCTACTCCCTTCGGTGAAAGCTATAATTTCTTTCTGTGTGATGGGAGTGTAACCCTGGAAAGACTCGTCATGCGTCTTGATGTGCATGTGTGGTTTGGCGACAGGCCATTAACAAATAAAGAAATACCAGGTTATTGAAACTCAATCCGTATCAGTGCAGAATCCGGAGTCATTTTTGACGGCTAACTCACCGGGGAACTTGTTAACACGTTAGCAGTTCTACACTGCGGCGACAAAAGTCATGGAATACCTGTAATATTGTGTCTGACGTCCTTTGCCCGGCGTAACGCAGCAACTCCACGTGGCATGGACGCAACAAGTCCTTGGAACTCCCCCGCAGAAATCTTGAGCCATTATGCCTCTATAGCCGTCCATGATTGCGAATGTGATGCCGGTGTAGGATATTGTCCACGAATCGACCTCTCGCTTATCTCCCATAAATGTTCGATGGAATCCATGTCCGTTCTCTGGAAAGCCAAAGCATCCGCTCAAATTATCATGTATGTTGGCTACGAAGTCTTTCGCGACGTATTTCCTGAGTAAAAATTTCTCGGTGTACATGCCGCGTCAAATCAGGATAAATCTCCAAGCTTTCGACCACTACCTCCATGGTCGTCGTCAGGGCTAAAACTGACTGTCGTGAACTAGCGAGGTTCCCACTTTTATATGCAAAGGACGGCTTCTTATTGGCTGGGATACGTCAGCGATATGGCGCGTAGCGAAGTGGTGCCCTCTACTTCCATAGATGTAGTTGCTATCCCGCGTTGCTTGCAGCGCCATCCCTTAAATCAGGAGGTAAAGTGCGAGAAGTTTTTCTCTGCGATTTTTCTTTATCCAGTGCACTCTTCCAAGTGTTGCTAAGTGCATAGCCGTTGTCTCTATTAAAGTTATTATCGCCAAGTCTAATTTCGACTGCTTCCCGGATCACAGAGTCCCAGTAATTCGATGTGTGGGCTATTACTCTGGTTTCTTCAAATAAAATCTTATGCTTGTTAAGTAGGCTATGTTCAGCCACCGCTGATTTTTCCAAATACCTGTATTTCAGGTGGCGTTGGTGCTCAATGCAGCGGTCGGCAACGGTTCTTACAGACTGGCCCACGTAATTCTTGCCGCACTCGCAAGGAATAGTATAAATTCCCGGCACTCTTAAGCCGAGACTATCTTTGACTGGTCTCAACATTTCCTTAATTTTCCTAGATGGTCGGAAAACTGGTTTTATTCCTTGCCTCTTCAGGACTCTGCCTATCTTGCTCGTTGTAGCACCGCAAAATGGAAGCCGCGCTATGTGTTGGTCCTCTTCTTGTTTATGGACGGCATCGTATCTTACTTTCTTGGACAATACTGATTTAATTTCACCGGCAGAATAACCATTACTCTTGAAAACAGTCGTCAAATGGTTGATCTCGGGACTGAGGTGGTCCTTGTCGGAAATAGTCCTGGCTCTGTGTACTAAAGTAATCGAAATGTCAAAAGGTCTGTAATGACGTAAAAACACAAATTTGTGAGCATTTTCAACCTATTTTTCGCGTCATGAAAATGCATTAGAGAATCACGAAGGAGCCATAAAAGAACTGCAAACTATTGTTCATGAAAATCACGACACCTTGCACGCTAAAACTGACTCAGTTGCATCTACCGATTCGGTTACGCAACTTGCAAAAACTCGGGAAAACTTAAAGGGCACAGTAGATACGATTTCAACACAAATGGACACTCTGAAACTTGGTTCAGAAAAACACGCTGAGGAAATCAGTTCACTATCGGAGAAACTAGCCGAACTTTCGGATCAGTTCACTAACTTATCTACAAAGGTAGATGATGCTATGAATAACACAAGACCCATAGCCTTCACTGACACAGAAGAGTTTGAACAAATTAGAAAATTCAAACAAAATCAAAATCAAGTCAATACACAGTACAAAAGAGAAATTCGGGAAGTACAAGATCAGTTGGCACAAGTAATACAAGAATTACATATTTCAGAGGACACTCGCACTCCAATACAGGAAGAGGGACATAGAAATACGGAACAGCCACAAAATAATAACACAGGGCACTTCGGAAATTATGAAAGAAATTGGCAAGGTACACCGAATTTTGAGATGGAACAGCCGAAAAGAAGTAACAATGACCGATATGCGACTTGCCGACATGATGATTTTGACTATAAGCTGTTCATGACTAGCCTACACGTAAATTCAAAACATTTAAGAATTCTGGCAACGTCATTCATGCACAAGCATGGCTTCATCAATTCTCTCATTGTTTTCCTCCCAACTGGTCATTGGAGCACAGGTTAGAATTTGTGTGTGGCTATTTAGAGAATGAACCAGCTGTAAGAATGCGATCGGTCATTCACGATTGTCACAGTGAAGGAGAATTTTATCATGCCTTCCCCTCAGCATATTGCTGTCAAGCTACACAAGACCGAGTAAAACATAGCATCATAATGATGAAACATTTCGAATAATCTGAATTTTCTAGTCTTGTGAAATATTTTGAAGACATGTTGCAGAAGAATCAGTACCTGTCAAACCCATACAGCCCCTCAGAACTCATCCGCATTTGTTTAATAAAATTGCCTGAACATTTACGACATATTATTTTGGCGGGACGTTGCAAACACGACATTGAAGCTTTTCAGGGATTGTTACAAGAATTGGAAATTGACACTGACAATCGCGGGACACGAAGACAGGAACACAACAATTACAGGTCACATCCGTCACAATCCCGCGATGAAAGAAATAATAACTGGACACGACAAGGCTATTCTTACAACGTAAATCGTGACCAAAACAGACACCACCCGTATGACAACCGTTGGCAGAGTAGTAATAATTACAGGGAAAGATCTCTCCCCGGTAATGACTGTGACAGAGACAATCAGAGAAACAGACAATATGGGAACCAAAATAATTATTATCATGGGAGACAGAATAACTTCAGACGCAACGGTCCACCGCGCAGTTACGATTCCGGGAGAAATTCTCCACCACACGACCGACAAACAAGAAACTATGGAAACTACGGACATAACGACAGACCTGAACTTCATCAGAACTGGCGGGATTCAAACAGGGCAGGACACTCTCGGCAAGATGAATTTGTTGAAGTTATACCTCCAAATCCCAATAACGACGCGTGCCAACAAAGAGACAGACAATGACTCGCACCGCAGGCACCCACGTGCGCCGGCTAGCTCAGAGAAAAATAACATTGACGCAAATCTTGAGAAAAATTCCAGTATACCGCATGATAATTGCGTTCAAGTTGTAACTCTGTGTACTAAAAAGGGTAAAAGATTGCACCACATTTCACTTGTAAAACCGTTTATTGAAAGATAATCTGCTTTTTAACTTAGTCTTTGCCATAAAATTTTTCACTTCTCGCTAGCTTTGTCACACTTAGAAACTGTTAACATGCAACAATGATTTAAAGTTAACTATCCCGTCAAGAAACTGGGCAACTTATTTAGACAGTAATTACGAATGTATTGTTCTAGTGAACAGACGACACAGTGTTATTGTGTGTGCACATTCTTGCTTGTTATTCCTCTGAATACTTAACGACTATTAGGCTTACATACTTAGAACATATACCGGTACTGCTAATGAGATTTTAATGCAACATTTTGGTTTACTTGAAAATACATTCTGGATTTAATGTACTTTCTGAGAGATACCAGATGACACGGTGGTTAGTTTATTTGACAGCTACACGATTATATCACGACGCTACTAATGAGTGACACAATTTATATTATTGATTTTGCACTGTATCTGTTTTATGTGTGCACAGTTTTTCTGTATTATTCTGGAAAGTAAAACATGTTTTAGTAGTAACTTCTGTGGTATAGCTACAACGAGACAGCCTTTTCCGCAGCACAACAGTACGTTACAGCACAATACTTTCTTCATCACGGCAATAAGTGTAATAACTAAGATATCTATACGCAAAGCATTTCACTTTTGTTTATGGTGAGGTGAGTAAATTGACTTCAGCAGAACGTTGCTTACAGAGGACGATAACTACGACACTTCCACAGAATTATCTTACAGCAAGACGCACATTTAGCCCTACAGGACACGCATTTGAGTGATTGATTTTGTACTTAAAACATTTATTTTTAAAGTTCTTGAATTACAAAGATACAAAGGTTTTCTGTGATACATATGATTCCATTGCTGTAATCTGTAACACCTGAGGGTATAATTACATTAATCCTCAGCGGGGTACACGCTTACTTTGTGTACCATGTGTTTAGCAAGCACAAGGAGCCCTATCCAATATGGTATTTGCTTATACAACTTTACACATCGGTACCATATCTGTGTAACACAGAATTACACAGCTATCTGATCACTTAACTGAGACAGACAAACATTTATTTTAGTACATCAGTGACAGATGTTTACGTAATTACACAGTTGGATAACTGCACACTTATGAAATTATATTTTGTCTGTACTTTGTGAACTGTTCATATTTTTTCGGAACCAATGTGATACTATGAGAGCTTTGAATGATGTATTTGGAATGGAATCATAATTTTTAAAGTACATTTGAGGTAGATGACACTATTGAAATGAGCAGAGAATTTTTTTTAGGTTTTGAAATTATTGCAGAAAGCTACGACGTTTTTGAGATTTGGCTGAGGTGTTACGATGTTATTATTATGACGACGATGTATATTATGCTGTTGAGGTATGTTTATGATCAATAAACTGATGCTATATGAGGAATTTGATTATACTACATATTTATTATGATGAAATATTGAAGAAGTGTCGACGAATATCTATATGTGTAATAAGGTAAGGAATAATGAGTAGTGGTTAAGGACTCTTATTTGTGAAAAAGGATGTTGGAAACCAAGAATCGTACTTTAAGAGTTATGAAATTTGTGTAAATGCGTGAATGTATCACAACGCCGGCGAAATTTTTTTGGACACTGTTACATTTATAGGATTTTGTTTCTTCACATTTGTAATGCAAATTCTCGACCTGTGAATTTTTTTTGTATGAGACTGTCACTGTAGTGCAAACTGCTGTCGTAAATATTTCGGTAAGAAAGCTAAGTGACCTTGACGTAATGCATTGTGGACGCCCAGCTGTGCCAGTTGCCTGGAGGAAAAGCCATTAGGTGGAGAAAAAAGAGGCCATTTCCTCGATATTGACATTCCTATGTAGAAAGCTTCGCAGATACGACACTTTCTGATATTGGTCAAATGACTAATGAAAGCTGGCTGGTGTGGCCGTGTGGTTCTAGGCACTTCATTCTGGAACCGCGTGACCGCTACGGTCGCAGTTTCGAATCCTGCCTCGGGCATGGATGTGTGTGATGTCCTTCCTCAAACCACACACAGTTAGTTCTAAGTTCTATACGACTGATGACCACAGATATTAAGTCCCATAGTGCTCAGAGCAATTTGAACCATTTTTGACTAATGAAATGATGATAAACATTTCATGGCTATTTTCTTTATAGTTGAGAGATTTTTTTACTGCCGTATGAAATGCCGTATGGCTAGTGAATGACGTTTCACGCATTGCTTTGTATATACAGGGTGAGTCACCTAATATTACCGCTGGATATATTTCGTAAACCACATCAAATACTGACGAATTGTTTCCACAGACCGAACTTGAGGAGAGGGGCTAGTGTAATTGGTTAATACAAACCATAAAAAAATGCACGGAAGTATGTTTTTAACACAAACATACTTTTTTTTTAAATGGAACCCCGTTAGTTTTGTTAGCACATCTGAACATATAAACAAATACGTAATCAGTGCCGTTTGTTGCATTGTAAAATGTTAATTACATCCGGAGATATTGTAACCTAAAGCTGACGCTTGAGTACCACTCCTCCGCTGTTCGATCGTGTGTATCGGAGAGCACCGAATTACGTAGGGATCCAAAGGGAACGGTGATGGACCTTAGGTACAGAAGAGACTGGAACAGCACATTACGTCCACATGCTAACACCTTTTTATTGGTCTTTTTCACTGACGCACATGTACATTACCATGAGGGGTGAGGTACACGTACACACGTGGTTTCCGTTTTCAATTACGGAGTGGAATAGTGTGTGCCCCGACATGTCAGGCCAATAGATGTTCAATGTGGTGGCCATCATTTGCTGCACACAACTGCAATCTCTGGCGTAATGAATGTTGTACACGCCGCAGTACATCTGGTGTAATGTTGCCGCAGGCTGCCACAATACGTTGTTTCATATCCTCTGGGGTTGTAGGCACAACACGGTACACATTCTCCTTTAACCTACCCCACAGAAAGAAGTCCAGAGGTGTAAGATAAGGAAAACGGGCTGGCCAATTTATGCGTCCTCCACGTCCTATGAAACGCCCGTCGAACATCCTGTCAAGGGTCAGCCTAGTGTTAATTGCGGAATGTGCAGGTGCACCATCATGCTGATACCACATACGTCGAGCAACGTTGGCAGATCATTCTGTAGAAACGCAATGTATGTTGCAGCTGTTTGGGCCCCTGCAATGAAGTGAGGACCAATGAGGTGGTCGCCAGTGATTCCGCACCATACATTTACAGTCCACGGTCGCTGTCGCTCTACCTGTCTGAGCCAGCGAGGATTGTCCACGGACCAGTAATACATGTTCCGTAGATTCACTGCCCCGTGGTTTGTGAAACCCGCTGCATCGGTAAACAGGTAGAACTGCAACGCATTCTCTCTTAATGACCATTCACAGAATTGCACTCGATGATTAAAGTCATCACCATGTAATTGCTGATGTAGCGACAAATGAAACGAGTGAAAGCGGTGACGATGCAGTATGTGCATGACACTACTTTGACTCAGTCCACCGGCTCTCGCAATGTCCCGTGTACTCATGTGTGGGTTCATGGCAACAGTAGCTAACACACCAACTGCACCCGCTTCTCCTGTGACGGGCCTGTTACGGACCCGTTTGCGTGCTACGACCATAACTGTTGCATGCAGTTGGCGGTAGATGTTTTGCAATGTGCGGCACGTTGGATGCTCTATGTCCGGGTACCGTTCTGCATACACCCTGCAGGCTTCAGCTGCATTTCGTCGACACTCGCCATAGATGAGTATCATCTCCGCCTTTCCAGAGTTCGAATACACCATGGTCACGGTTCCTACAACACTACACTATCACAGACGTCTGGTAACACGGTGTACTACAGTTGGTCTGCGTGCGGAGACGAATGCAGAATAACAATAGCAGCAAGCGCTACATGCGGACACTGCGACAGCTAGACCAAACCATAACAGTGAACTACAGCCACACTCGTAAACACGGTCGTCATCGTAAACATGTCCCTGCAGATGCTGCTCGCCGACCGTGGCCCGTGTTTGTTACAACACGCAACTGAACGTCGGAGGTTTCAAGCGTCAACTATAGGTTACAATATCTCCGGATGTAAATAACATTTTACAATGCAACAAACGGCACTGATTACGTATCTCTATATATGTTCAGATGTGCTAACAAAACTAACGTGGTTCCATTTTAAAAAACGTAGGTTTGTGTTAAAAAACGTACTTCCGTGCATTTTTGTATGGTTTGTATTAAACAATTACACTAGCCCCTCTCCTCACGTTCGGTCTGTGGAATCGGTTCGTCAATATTTGATGTGGTTTACGTAATATATCCAGCGGTAACGTTAGGTGACTCACCCCGTACATATATATATATATATATATATATATATATATATATATATATATATATATATATATATATATATAAGCACTGGTTTAAATAAATTGGCATATATATGCCTATTTTGTTTAATAAAAAATGGTTCAAACGGCTCTGAGCACTATGGGACTTAACATCTGTGGTCATCAGTCCCCTACAACTTAGAACTACTTAAACCTAACTAACCTAAGGACATCACATACATCCATGCCCGAGGCAGGATTCGAACCTGCGACCATAGCAGTCGCGCGGTCCCGGACTGCGCGCCTAGAACCGCTAGACCACCGCGGCCGGCAAGATTTTGGTTAATATCTAGTTTCTAGTTGCGCTGCAGCACTGGTTAAAATAAAATTTAATAGATGTACTAATATCACTATTTTCTGTCTACAGACCCAGTAAAGAAAAATTTTATCATGTACTTTCTTAGATAAGAGAGCAGAAATAGACATTTCCCTTCACAGCAATTGTAAACATAATTTTTTCAACGATTTGGTAACTTGTTTCGTAGAGTAAGTCAAGATGTGACATAGTTATTAGACATTTCCTACCTTTACTGTAATATTTTTTCTGCTTGAACTTTGTCATGTTTAGGTATAAGTTATAGCATTTACTGCTCCTGTTTGCCAGGCATAGTGTTACTGAATTTGACTTTGTATTCCTCTGTTAAGCCAGTTTTACTACTGATTTATTTTTCTTGTTTGCTGCACAGTGCCTTATATTAGTTGTAATATTGCAATTGCTTTGCTAATTTAGATATACTGCTGCTTGCTTTGCCAGTTTGCATTTTTTGTCATTGCTGTTTGTATTAATTTGTTATGTGCTGCTGCATTGCCTCATCCCTTAATATATATATCTGATCTCAGTAGATTTAAGTTAGCTTAAGAGGGGGTAGACTATGTAGGAAACTAACTATGAAGAATAGGGAAAGAATGCATTGAGAAGTTATATGAAAAAGATTTGGGGAAAATTAGTATTGTACAATGAGAAATATTTATTTTGAAACAGGATATGAAGAAAACAGTAGGGTTTAAGGACAACAGGCTTAGTCAGTTTTTTTTTTTTTTTTTTTTTTTTGGAGGATTAAATGTTGTAATAAGAGGGAAGATCTATGGAATGAAGTTTTGGGTTGGGCTGCAGTTCCAGATGTCTCACTGAAAACAAACCCTGTCCTTTCATTTTGTGTTATTCCGCTATGTGTTTGTGTACTTTTGTGTTTTTGTGCTTTTCCTGTCTTTATGTGTTTAGCTGATACGAGTTATGTTGTAGAATTTTTCTAATAAAATGTTATTTTCTTTGTAAAGATGTTTAGACATCATTAATTCTGTTCTGTTTCAATGCTCATGTGTGAAATTAATGTTTCTAAAACTATTCTCATTATTTTACATATTTACGTATGCCATAATTCCTGTAACACTGATGTATATCTCTATTTCTATTCTTTTGTAAAGCCTGTATTACTACAAATGTTATCTGTATTGTTATGTTTTAATGATGTTTTCTGTATCTTTGTAATTGTATTCTCATGTTGTAAAATTGTAATGGACACCAGTTCATCAGATTAAGTAACTTGTAATCATGCATTTTACTGCACACGTTTCTGTTGGTCATAGTATATGCACAATATGTGAGAAGTTGGGACTGTTAGTGTTTGCACGTGTGTTAATAATTCAGCAAGGGACTGGTTAACAGAATTGCTGGTTCTAAGGACATTTCATGAAAATTTTTGTGAGTGCACAAGTGGTGTTCATGGACTTGCTGTATTGTCCGCAATACTCTTCGATGGTGATTGTGCACCTGCACAGTCGCAACAGGTGGCTGCTGGCCATCTCTACAAGGACTGCAGTGGATCTGCAACTCTGGTGGTCCACCAATACCGTAATCTCTACCAGGACTACAGTGGGTCTGCTCTGTGATGACCTACCTACCAATATTCTTCAAAACTTCGACTGACTCTGAGGTGGGTTAGCTCTGTTGTGGCCCATTACCTGTCTGCATGTCAACAGTCAGCACTGTCTTTCCGTTGGAAGGACAACACTACTTCTTCAAGACTGCATGGAAATCCACTACTTCCGTGTGCATTTTCTTTTACTGCTCAGACTTTGAGAAAAACACTGCAGTACTGTGATGAATGGTCAGGACTGTCTTTATGGAATGTGAGAAAATTTTAGCTTTTGACCAACATTGTATCAATAACTGTGTGCATTTGATTTCTTTGTTATTGTAATTATGAAAAATTTCTTCAAATCTGTATTTGTCATTGCCCAAAACAATTTGTAAATTTTTTTTGTGGGGAGCATGGGAGCTATGTAAGTAGGCTGTTTAGGTTTTTATGTTGGTAACGCCATGTAGCGCTCTATATGAAAATCACTGACTGTGCTGTGTGCAGTCTGTGGCTGGTTTGCATTGTTGGAATTTGCTATTGTAGTGTTGGGCAGTTGGCTGTTAACAGCGCGTAGCGTTGCGCAGTTGGAGGTGAGCTGCCATCAATGGTGGATGTGGGGAGAGAGATGGCAGAATTTTAAGAGCGGACGATCTGGACGGGTGTCCGTCTGAACGAGTAAATTTGTAATATTGCATATCATGAATTGATATATATATATATATATATATATATATATATATATATATATATATATATATGATGCTTTTGAACACTATTAATGTAAATACATTGTTTTTTCTCTATCAAAATCTTTCATTTGCTGACTATGCCTATCAGTAGTTAGTGCCTTCCGTAGTTAGAATCTTTTATTTATCTGGCAGTTTTGGCGCATACTGTATTGCAGTAGTTCGAGTAACGAAGTTTTTTGTGAGGTAAGTAATTCATGAAAGGTATACGTTATTGTTAGTCAGGGCCATTCTTTTGTAGAGATTATTGAAAGTCAGATTGCGTTGTGCTAAAAATATTGTGTGTCAGTTTAGTGTTGATCAGGATAAGTAAAGAGAGAGATGTCTGAGTACGTTCAGTTCTGCTCAGCTGTTTGAAAATCAAATAACGTAAGAGGTTTACCAGCACAGTAATTCATAAATTTTTCTAAGGGGACGTTTCACATGGCTTCGTGGGGTCAGTGCCACACTCGAATCCCACCATTAGCTCTTACCAACGGAAGTCAGTATTCATCTGACCAGCCAACGGTTTTCCACTCGTCTAGGGTCCAACCGGTCACGAGGCCAGGAGAGGCGCTGCAGGCAAAGTAGCGCTGTTAGCAAAGGCCTTCTCGTAGGTCGTCTGCTACCATAACCTATTAACGCCAGATTTCGCCCCATTCTGCCAACGGATACGTTCGTCGCACGTCCCACGTTGGTTCCTGCGGTTATTTCGCGCAGCTTTGACTCTCTGTCAGCAATGACACCTCTACGCAAACGCCGCTGCTGTGGGTCGTTGAGTGTCCGTGGTGAGAGGTAATGCATGGAATTTAATATTGTCGGAACTCTCTTGACACTGTGGATCTCGGAATGATTTACGAAGTGGCCTGTCCCATGCATCTAGCTCCAGTCACCATTCCGCGTTGGAAGTCTGTTAATTCCAGTTGAGCGACCATAATCACGTCGGAAACCTTTTCACATGAATCACCTGAGTACAAATGACCGATCCGCCAATTCACTGCTCTTTTATACCTGTTGTTCGTGGTACTAACGCCGTCTAAATACGTGCATATCGCTATCCCACTCAGTCAACTCAGTTTCTTGCCCAAACAAAAATACCAATTTACCACTGGTTAAAATTTCAGAGAGAAGAGAGGCCGTAAAAGATATGTTCTTGACAGAATGTTGTGGTTGTTCTGGTCTTCAGTCCTGAGACTGGTTTGATGCAGCCCTCCATGCTACTCTCTCCTGTGCAAGCTTCTTCATCTCCTACTACCTGCTGCAGTCTATATCCTTCTGAATCTGCTTGGTGTATTCATCTCTTGGTCTCCCTCTACGATTTTTACCTTCGACACTGCCCTCCAATACTAAGTTGGTGATCCCTTGATGCCTCAGAATATGTCCTACCAACCGATCCCTTCTTCTAGTCAAGTTGTGACACAAATTTCTCTTCTCCCAATTCTGTTCAGTACCTCCTCATTAGTTGTGTGATCCACCCATCTAATTTTCAGCATTCTTCTGTAGCACCACATTTCGAAAGCTTCTATTCTCTTCTTGTCCAAACTATTTATCGTCGATGTTTCCCTTCCATACATGGATACACTCCACACAAATACTTTCACAAACGACTTCCTGACACTTAAATCTATACTCGATGTTAACAAATTTTTCTTCTTCAGAAACGCTTTCCTTGACATTGCCAGTCTACGTTTTATATCCTCTCTACTTCGACCATCATCAGTTATTTAGCTCCCCAAATAGCAAAACTCCTTTCCTACTTTAAATGTCTCATTTCCTAATCTAATTCCCTCAGAATAAGGAACAGTATACACGACCCTTAATTCGGATGCGATCATTTTGAGACGATTTCATTATTTGCCCAAGATGGCGGCAGCTGTTAAATACAGCCAAAAATGCCAACGGCTCTTACTCTTCCTAAAGGAAACACAGTTCCACAAAAACAACAGTGTTTAGACGATTGGGGTCAAGGCAGGAGAGGAAAACTCTGCGGACAACATACGGGGCCTGTTCTCTGAGCCCCATCAGGCAGTCGTTGACCACGGCACCTCCCATCAGTTGCTACCAGCCCTATTTTTCTGTTCTAGTCAGACGACTCCGACGCACACGTGATATACTCTCGGCATTTGCTACCGTAAGTCAGAGTAATGTTTGCCTGTTCATTAGCTTGAAGAGAAGGCAGAAATGTCAATCGCGTACAGGCACCACCCTTTACACCGAATGAGCGTGACTCTGTCGTGCTCTTGCAGGGAGATAACACACTCCGCCATGCGGCAAGCCATCGACGCAACCACTCCCTTTCTGTCAAGCCGATAGCTAATTCTTGGCTTCAGCTGTCTCTGTAATACGAGGACTATTCGGAAACTAACGCCCGATAAATTGCCAAACGGAAATGACACTGAAAATCCGATGAAGCTTTGCACAGATGTGTTGCGCAATGTCTGCACTATGCCAGTCGGTCGTTTCACGTGGCTCTTTTCAGTCCTGGGCACACAGTGAGCGGGCAAAGTTGCCTAGACTAGTAGTCTCCCATCAAGAATGGGTGCCCACTGCGTGGTTTCGGCTGATTTCGTGCAACCCTACGTAAAGTACCTGTCATGCATTTTCTTCTTCATGACAATTCTCGGTCGCCCACTGCATGGCAATAAGGACGCCCCTGCAGCGTTTTCGATAGGAAGTTATTGACCACCCACCGTACAGCATGGACTTGGCTCCCACTGATATTCCGCTCTGCTATCATGAACCGCTGGCTATGAAGACAACATTTTGGTACAAACAACGAACTGCAGACCAGTAACGGAAGTGAAGGGAAGTACAGGCGGCTGCCTTCTATGAGGATGGTACTGAGACATTGGTACAACGCTACGATAAATTTCTAAGCAGCAGTGGCGAATATCTAGAGAAGTTGCTGGAAGGTTTAGCAAACTGTTCCAAATAAAATACGCTACTGGCCATTAAAATTGCTACACCACGAAGATGACGTGCAACAGAAGCGAAATTTAAGCGACAGGAAGAAGATGCTGTCATATGCAAATGATTAGCTTTTCAGAGCATTCACACAAGGTTGGCGCCGGTGGCGACACCTACAACGTGTTGACATGAGGAAAGTTTCCAGTCGGTCACTCATACACAAACAGCAGTTGACCGGCATTGTCTGGTGAAACGTTGTTGTGATGCCTCGTCTAAGGAGGAGAAATGCGTAACATCACGTTTCCAACTTTGATAAAGGTCGGATTGTAGCCTGTCGCCACTGCGGTTTATCGTATCGTGACATTGCTGCTCGCGTTGGCCGAGATCCAATGACTGTTAGCAGAATATGGAATCGGTGGGTTCAGGAGGGTAATACGGAACGCCGTGCTGGATCCCAATAGCCTCGTATCACTAGCAGTCGAGATGACAGTCAACTTATCCGCATGGCTGTAACGGATCGTGCAGCCACGTCTCGATCCCTGAGTCAACAGACGGGGACGTTTCCAAGACAACAACGATCAGCTCGAACAGTTCGACGACGTTTGCAGCAGCATGGACTATCAGCTCGGAGACCATGGCTGCGGTTACCCTTGACGCTGCATCACAGACAGGAGCGCCTGCGATGGTGTTCTCAACGACAAACCTGGGTGCACGAATGGCAAAACGTCATTTTTTTCGGATCAATCCAGGTTCTGTTTACAGCATCATGATGGTCGCATCCGTGTTTGGCGACATCGCGGTGAACGCACATTGGAAGCGTGTATTCGTCATAGCCATACTGGCGTATCACCCGGCGTGATGGTATGGGGTGCCATTGGTTACACGTCACGGTCACCTCTTGTTCGCGTTGACGGCACTTTGAACAGTGGACGCTACATTTCAGGTGTGTTACGACCCGTGGCTCTACCCTTCATTCGATCCCTGCGAAACCCTACATTTCAGGAGAATAATGCACGACCGCATGTTGCAGGTCCTGTACGGACCTTTCTGGATGCAGAAAATGTTTGACTGCTGTCCCGACCAGCATTTCTCCAGATCTCCCACCAATAAAAACGTCTGGTCGATGGTGACCGAGCAACTGGCTCGTCACAATACGCCAGTCACTACTCTTGAGGAACTGTGGTATCGTATTGAATCTCCTTGGGCAGCTGTACCGGTACACGCCATCCAAGCTCTATTTGACTCAATGCCCAGGCGTATCAAGGCCGTTATTACGGCCAGAGGTGGTAGTTCTGGGTACTGATTTCTCAGGATCTATGCACCCAAATTGCGTGAAAATGTAATCACATTTCAGTTCTAGTGTAATATATTTGTCCAATGAGTACCCGTTTATCATCTGCATTCTTCTTGGTGTAGCAATTTTAATGGCCAGTAGTGTATTTTAATTTTCTCCGTGGTTTCCATTTCGCGACCGCTCGGATCTTACTTTCCGAATAACCCTCGTAAGTTGGGATTCCCGCATGATTTCAGCTCTCTCCTGCACATTAAACTTCACAGCTCCTTTTCATAACTATGCGTATGTTTATTACTGTATTCATTAATTACTGCCTTTGAATGTCAGTAGTTTGTTTGTATGCTACGTGAAAGCTGCTCTCAACTATATGTTTCAAAATTCTAGAGAAATATAAACAATTGTATAACATTCATCTGTCTTAATTAGAGTTGTACCTGCTGTGGACATCCTTCAGTCTCCTAATTAATTGGGACCCCTTGCTAGTATAAACGATAGTGATTATCTTCCATCGCTGGACTGAGTTACATCTCCGTTGTAATTCTTGGCAGTTTGCAAACGTCTGCCAAAGAGGCAGACCCAGTTGCTACAGGCCGACAACTTCGTGGCGTGCCGTTTACACATAGCCTCCTGATGCTTACGGACACAGCAGCGGGTGGGAGTACAAGACACCCCAAGAAACCGTCCAGTAAAAATTAACGAGTGGACGAGTCCGACTTTTGTTAGTATATCGATTTACATATTTACAAAATCAGCCATTACACAAACAGAAAAACCTGTTGAAATAAACTACCAATACCGCATTGCTGCATTGTAAACAACCTGCCGTTACAAATTTGAGCGGATGTGGCAAACGCTGTAAATAAGAGAGCGACAAAACCAGTTAATAGGTTGGTTTCTCCAACAACTTGTACAGTCGTGCTCAAAAGTATCCGAACGACCTGAATTGCTCTTCGCCTGATTCGCATGCAACCGGCGTAACGCAGCTGTCTAGCAGGTCCTCTAAGGCTTGTAAGTTCAGATTCATTACAATAAATGACATACCTGAAATGTTACCACTCCCATTTTTACGTCAGATAGGTAATGCACGTAGTAAGTTCGTCGTATTCATGATTTCCTCTTCAAAGTAACATGCCGTACTTATTATTTAACACAAAATGACATTAAACATTTAAGTTATTCACGAGCAGCTAATTGACAATACGTATGAAATTCAAATGACACGACGAACCGTCTAGTTCTGCATATGGATTGAAACCCAGGTCGTGCAGACCAAGCTAAGATTTCGTGACTAACTGAAACTATCAGTCATTCCTGACTGGGCTCACAGAGAGTGATATACCTCGATTTTAGACAGTATCAGGTAGCAAATATCAACTTTAAATTACAAAACGTAAACATTTTTAACGTACGTGAATTCCACCCAGCAACTGTTGTCCCTGTTAACGAATTACGAGAGATGTTAAATATTGCTTCTTCACAAGTGACTTACTTGAAATGCCGTGAGGTAAGGCTTTGTCTTGGACAGGGATTCGAACACAGAACCTATTCGCATAGTTATCGAAGCACATTCAACTGTGACATATCGGATTTTCTCGACAGTAGATAGAGGATTTAACTGAAATGACGAGATCAAAAATTAATTTTTTCCTTCCCAGGACTCCAACCCGGCACCTGTCTGTTATATTCTAGAGAAAACGAACATTAAATACGGGTTTGTTACACCAGCAGTGATATGTGAGCATGTTTCAACTAGAAATGATGTGATGAAGAGAGCAGTGCTGACTGTGAATCGAACCCCACACATATCGTTGTTGAGTACACACAAATAGAGGTCAGCTACCGAATTTTTCTCCACCAGCAGCTCGGAATAACATTCTTGAACTTACCGTCATCTCGCAAATAGTTCTGTCTCACTGGGAGTCAAAAACGTCAGATATCGTTAGTGCTGACATCGAATGAAAATACATTAAAAATCAAAATTATTATCCACCAGCAGATAGGATTCCTCATTTTAGAACTTCATAATACATAATGAAAACTTTAGTGCCGGGCCAGGATTCGAACCCATTTACGCGCAATATGCGGAGATGTTGAGGAATCTGCAGTTTTGAACAAACAACAAATTGTAGTCGAGCTGTTATTGTCACGAAGAGGTCAAATTCCGCGATAAGGGTGGTCTGAGTTGCATTCCCAGTTCAGAAGCAATTTTATCGACGTACAGAAGCTCAAATAAAAGGTGAAATAAGTGTCCTGTGATCCTACATACCGTTTGTATCGTCACTAGAAATAAATAACTAGTGCAAGAAAGGTTACTGGTGATAGAGTTTCTACATATCGTCACTCCTGACTTTACTGTGGTTCAACCTAATGTGTACTTGGTAGAGAAGGAATATCATGTTTAATGTGAATTTCAGACCAAAGTGCGATTATACCTTCTTCACTTGGCGTAGCCAGAAGAGAATAGAATCTGTCTCTCCCTATCAAAACTCATCGTCAGAAGTTGAAATCGAACCCAGACCATAATTACATGCACCTATAGTCAATCTAACAGACCACCAAATCCTGTTCTCGGTGACTCATTTTTCTATCGTAACGCGTTGCGCCACACTGGATTAGATTTCTGACACACAGGCTCCCTGTAGTGGTTTGCAGCATGTTCAGTAAGTACATTCATTTACTTGGTTGACCGAATCGCCATGAACTAGCTGCCTCGGCTACCCAGTGCATACATTCGACTCTGTCGTGTAATCGCCGAAATAAAATCATGTAACTGCCACCTACACAGAACTGCCAACAGTGTAGGATGCAGAAATTTAAGTGGGAAGTGTTCCTTTCCACTTGAGCTACTCTATTTCGCTGTCTGTTTGTTGAAAACGTCGGGTGCAGTGCAAAAGAAAAGCTGTAACTGTCTGTCTCTTAGAAGTCTAGATCTGGCCATATTACATTATCTCACAGCACTGTGGAATGCAGAAGTTCTGGAGGAGTTGTTGTTGACTTCTGGAGCTGATGTAGCTAAGTGTCAGCTGGTAGCGTCGTGGTAAGTTTCGTGGGTTCGAATATATTCACTGCTGCATTTTTTAAAACGCAATTCTGCTGTCTGCTGAAGTTATCAATCTAATGGATGGTTCAAAAATATTTCAAATGGCTCTGAGCACTATGGGACTTTACATCTATTGTCATCAGTCCCCTAGAACTTAGAACTACTTAAACCTAACTAATCAGAGGACTGGACGCACATCCATGCCCGAGGCAGGATTCGAACCTGCGACCGGAGCGGTCGCGCGGCTCTAGACTGTAGTGCCTAGAACCGCTCGGCCACTCTGGCCGGCTTACTATTGTTTTAACAACACTAAAAGAAACCTTACGAAAATTAGGCACTGTATTATAAGAAATGAAATAAAACTACCCACGATAACCTTACGACAAAAGTCTGTTTTAATAAAACTGAGTATCTGTACACAAGCATGCCTCTATCGGTACGAATTAGTAAAATACTACTCACTTAGATTTCGACTGTGTCTATGTTCAGTTGGTATGCTGTGTCATACTCAAGAGGTAAGCAAATGTGGCATTTCATAAACAAAGTTATGTGTTCCTAGAAACCTCAAAATTAGCTTGTCAGCAGCAGAAAGAGGCGTTACCTGTTGTGCAGCATTGTATGTTTTTCGCCATTGCACTATGAGCCGAAGTATTTTTTTATGATTTCCTTATCGATGTTTGATCTGACTGCTTGTATCTCTTTCACAGAATGGATAAAATCGTTACAGTCAGTGTGACTGGAACCACGAACCATAACAGGCGGGTCCTATCAAGTCAACATGTTACCACAGAGCTAGCGAAGAGGTATGTGTCTTAGCCTCATCTTAAAAGGCCAATAGTGTCTAGCACTCGTAGACCGGTATTTAATGGAGAATATTATTTGCGATTTCCACGTGCAACGACTTTCGTGGGCTGAAAACCGTAAATTTACGATCATTTGTTACACCTCAAGCGATAACAACTCAGATTATTCAATGAAATTGACAGGAAAAATCAAGTGAAATTTGAGACTTAGCTCTGTGCACGCCAGGAAATAACTCGTCGATCACAGAGTTGCCAAATATACCTTGCCTTGTTGCCAAATCTCAGTTACACACCTTCACACCTCTGACACCTTCAGAATTTGAAAGAGAGTATTCCAGTCAACATTGTCAAAAAGCTTTCTCTAACTCTACAAATGCTAGAAACGTAGGTTTGCCTTTTCTTAATCTAGCTTCTAAGATAAGTCGTAGGGTCAGTATTGCCTCACGTTTTCCAATATTTCTACGGAATCCAAACTGATCTTCCCCTAGGTCGGCTTCTACTAGTTTTTCCATTCGTCTGTAAACAATTCGTGTTAGTATTTTGCAGCCGTGACTTATTAAACTGATAGTTCGGTATTTTTCACATCTGTCAACACCTGCTTTCTTTGGGATTGGAATTATTATATTCTTCTTGAAGTCTGAGGGTATTTCGCATGTCTCATACATCTTGCTCACCAGATGGTAGAGTTTTGTCAGGACTGGCTCTCCCAAGGCCGTCAGTGGTTTTAATGGAATGTTGTCTACTCCAGGGGCCTTGTTTCGGCTCAGGTCTTTCAGTGCTCTGTCAAACTCTTCACGCAGTATCATATCTCCCATTTCATCTTCATCTACATCCTCTTCCATTTCCATAATATTGTCCTCAAGTGCATCGCCCTAGTATAGACTCTCTATATATTCCCTCCACCTTTCTGCTTTCCCTTCTTTGCTTAGAACTGGGTCTCCTTCTGAGCTCTTGATATTCATGCAAGTGGTTCTCCTTTCTCCAAAGGTCTCTTTAATTTTCCTGTAGGCAGTATCTATCTTACCCCTAGTGAGATAAGCCTCTACATCCTTATTTTTATCCACTAGCCATCCCTGCTTAGCCATTTTGCACTTCCTGTCGATCTCATTTTTGAGACGTTTGTATTCCTTTTCGCCTGCTTCATTTACTGCATTTTTATATTTTCTCCTTTCATCAATTAAATTCAATATTTCTTCTGTTACCGAAGGACTTCTACTAGCCCTCGTCTTTTTACCTACTTGATCCTCTGCTGCCTTCACTACTTCATCCCTCAAAGTTACCCATTCTTCTTCTACTGTATTTCTTTCCCCCATTCCTGCCATTTGTTCCCTTAAGCTCTCCCTGAAACTCTGTATAACGTCTGGTTTAGTCAGTTTATCCAGGTCCCATCTCCTTAAATTCCCACCTTTTTGCAATTTCTTCAATTTTAATCTACACTTCATAACCAACAGATTGTGGTCAGAGTCCACATCTGCCCCTGGAAAAGGCTTACAATTTAAAATCTGGTTCCTAAATCTTTGCCTTACCATTATATAATCTATCTGAAACCTGTCAGTATCTCCAGTCTTCTTCCATGTATACAACCATCCCTATAAACACATATTCGTCATAAAAGGAACATCTTAACTAAGACAAGAACACATAGAAAGAGAACACACAAACAAACCAATGCAAAACTTCATTATGTCAGTCCTATTTGTTGCCTCAAGTGTGGTTCTTTGGGTTGTTTGATTTCTGCGTGTTTAACTGCAGTGCACTTACGAAAAAAATGTATTCTCATATTTGTTTCACTTCTAACGGCCACCTGGTGCTGCTGTTGTACTAATTAGGGATCACTGTTTATAGCAATTGCAGACTGCTAGGTAAGGGTGCAGTTCGTTTTGTGCATCGATGGTACGCCACTCAACTCCCCTGTGGCTCGCTGAACGTTGAATTACTTTGCCTGGCCTCTTCATATACAAGCAAAAAACCTGGTGACGTTGTGCTGCTATGATTGGCCTCTTGATAGACAAGCCAAGTCATTGTGACGTGCTGAGGGTGGTAAGCATACTAGGCTGTGCTGTCCGCTGCTGTACGGCATCTAAGTCTCACCATCATGCGTGTTTTCCACGCTCTGGTGTTCTTTTTGTTGACGCCCATAGTATGGCGCGAATTGGGCGTTTTGTTGATGCGTGAGAGGACAATTTGGTAGGCCGCCGATTGTTCCCGCTTGCGCGGTATGGCGCCGGGAAGGTACATGGGACTTCCCGGATGGTTCAAGATTTCCGATGGCAGATAGGATTACACATCGACAGACGGAATATTAGGTGAGGTTTTCGCCTTCCAATTCTCCTGTGATGTTGTTCTGTGCCTTCGCCGAGAATTCCTTGGACAGTGACGTACGTCAGTTGTGTTTATCTGTCTGGAGCGTTGAACTGGCGGCGTGCGGCTCGGCAATGTCGCCTTCGGCGTCGCCAATTGTGCTGCGCTGTCGCTGCTCGGCGGTAACCAGATTACAAGGTGTTTCCTTGCGGCCGCTCGACCCTTCTGCCCAGGCGCTGCGAAGCCTGGTCCCTTGTGACCAGTAAGCTCCCCTTTCTCTCTCTATGTTGTGTTCAGCCTCCCAAAGTTCCTTGTCGTACAGAACTTTAAAGTACATTTTAGAAACCAATACGGATTTCCCCTACTTACATTCATTTAGATGTTGTTATAGTTATATCCATGTTGCTGTCACCTCCCGTGACCTTTCCATACATTACAATTTACTGCCGAACTTGTCAATCATTCCATCATTATTCTCATTTAAAAGGACTGAGTTATTTTACTCAATTCAATTATAAAAGTTACATCCACTCTTATTACAATAATAAACAAAACAATATAAGCCATGAAGAAGAGAGAAAAAACAAAGAAAAACAGGAAAACATATAACCTAGCCCAACCTAACTATCTAGGCCTTTGGATTACAAAACAAAATATCATTTCTATGAAAATATACATTTACACTCTTCTTTCTATCTGTTTACTAATAGTTTTTTAACAATAATATTCCAGCTGGAATCTCGTTTTACGTTCTTATCTATCTTACTTTTATGTTTGGGACAAGTGGGTGTGCTGAGGAATGAAGGATGGCCATTTGTTAGCATTCCAATTACATGCCTTGGCATTCTTCCATCTAGCGCTAACTACATTTTCCTTTCCCCCTGCATCTAACTACCTTCTACTTACTACTTTCTCCGTAAACCTGGTAGTTCCGTTGCCCTTATCCCTTTTCTTCTGTGTTCTTCCCTGTAAATTGGTGGAAATACATGTAGGTTAGATGTCGCTTCCAGTTCACTGCATACTGGTAAGAAATTTTCGACTCTCCGATTCTCACTGCGATCTGGAACAGTTGTTAAAAGACAATTACAACAATTGGCGCTGTTGTTTGGCTGCAGTACTCGTGTGAGTCTGTTACTTGGTCCTCTTCTTTGTCTCCCGTCTGTAACATTTGAATACATTCAATGCTTAGTACCTCAATACGTCTTTTTAGTTACATCCTTGTGTTTACGCTCTGCAGTTTATGTTACCCTTGTCTCTGGATTTAGGCTTTCTTTATCAGTCCTTCCTTGTGTATCTTTTGGTCCGATTTTGTCTTCCTTTGATCTTCTTTGTCGTTTAGTTTTCCTTCTTGCGTTCCCTATCCTAGACGTAAAGAACGGAATATTCAATTATTAAAGATAACTACTTTAACCTAGCATTGTTTGATTTTCCGTCGCGTAACATGGATGTTGTTACATTTCCTAGAGTTATTTGTTCGCCAAGTTGAAGGTTTGCCCTACGATCCATTTCTCCCCACACATTACGTGCTCCTGAAATCTAGCTATCGCACCTCAAAACTCGCCTTTGGCGAACGTCACAGAGCCGTGACCAAAAATCTCCTCACATACGTCGCTCTGTTGGCGACCGAAAAACCTCCCAAAACTTCGTCCTTCAACGCATGTCCGCGCGGACTACTCAACGCAGACTACTCAACGCTTGGCCAAGCGGTTCTAGGCGCTACAGTCCGGAACCGCGCGACCGCTACAGACGCAGGTTCGAATCCTGCCTCGGGCATGGATGTGTGTGATGTCCTTAGGTTAGTTAGGTTTAAGTAGTTCTAAGTTCTAGGGGACAGATGACCTCAGAAGTTAAGTCCCATAGTGCTCAGAGCCATTTGAACCATTTACTCAACGCTACTAAAACAAGGCTCTACCTCTTCCTGACTGGAAAAAAAAAAACGATATTTCATTTCGCGAATGCATCATCCTTCACTTGGCTCAGTAGGTCGCTTTCAACCACTCAGCATCCCATATGCTGACTCTGCGCACGCTTAGGCGTGTCACTGCTCCTCCGTATTATTTGTCGGAACGTGCTTTTCCGTTGCGGAACAATCTTGTACGTAACATGCCCTGTTACAAATTTATCATTGAACAATCTGCTGATCTCTTGTATCGAAGACAAGACACAAAAATAAGACACTACACAAAACATGATATACCTGATACACTCTAAATCCTACGCATTTCAGAACTTATTACTAACGTAACAAAGAAACACAAAGGCAAACAAATTACCATTTCTAACCAATAAAAGGTTTCATATGCGTTATATGATGTAACCTAATGATCGTTTACTCTCAATGTACTCTAACTCGTATGAGTTCGGGTGGGCCTGCTTTCTTACTCTGAATGGTCCATCATAAACAGAAAAAAATTTCTGGCAGAGCCGCTTTTGCTTGCATGACAGTCGGTGCGATTTCAATAGGACTTTCTGTCCGACCTCAAAGTGTCTGACCTTCGCCCCTCTGTCTGCGAACCTTTTGCGTTTTTCTGCTGCCTTTACAACTCGTACTCGAGGTTTCGTGTAGCCCCTGCTTTCGGCCAAAAAACTTCTAAGGTGTCCTTTAGAATGTTCCTCAGATCTTCTCGTTCCTTTATCGCTATGTTCCCTCATGCCTCCACCTTGCCATCTATCGCCTTTGCTAGTTCTCCCTTTACATGAACTGCCTCTTCTTGCCACTTTGGAACGCGTTGTTCGTGTTCTTCTTCCTCACCATTTCTGCCTCCTTGCTCTACAATATGTAGTCGCAGACAGTTAGTAGGGAGCTGCGCCGGAATAGCCTGTTCTTCAAATCTGACGTGCCTCATCTTGCCCTTCTGGAAGGTGACCGAGTCGCTACCTATATCAATTACGGCCTGGTTCTCATACAAGAAGTCCATGCCTATTATAATTTCGATCGCTAACTTTGGGACCACAATGAAATCGCCATAGAACTGACAGCTAAATTCCAGTCGTACCTGTTACGATACTTCCATGCATTTTCCCGCGACTGCCCCTCGTATTTTAATCTTTGTGACTCTAAAGGTAGGCCATGTTTGATCATCCTTGTACCCTTCGAAGGCTGCCTCTGAAATAGCCGAAAGCTGGCTTCCACTATCTATGATTCCTTGCAAGGCTACTTTTCCAGTCGCTATCCTTACTACCGGGTGTAGGTCATTCGTGGTGTTTTGTTCGTTTTCTTTAAGCAAATCTTCAGTCACGTCCCCATAGTCCAGCACGCGTATGCACTTTGTACCTAGTTTCTGCGCGGTTGTTTTAGAATTCTGTTCCGCGCGAGCCACCCCTCCTTGCCGGGATGACTCCGGTTCTCTGTCCTGTGGTCTCGGATTCGCCGGTCGTTCCTCGACACTTTCGATTTCCTGTTGTCACCGGTCGTTGTTTCCCCCTTGATAACGGCCGTCATTTCGACCATTATTACGATCGTCGTCGCCGTCTTGCGACTAACGCCGTTGCCTACTGTTGTTCCGATACGACGGTTCGTTCCTACCATTGCCTCCATTGCCGTCGTAATTGCTATTAACGCCTGTACGGCTGTTGGCGCGGACCTCCTGCGCCAGAATTATTATAATTGTTATTGTCATGCCTACCGTCCCTACGCTGCTCTCTTCCCGTTTGCTCAGCCTGACCGTTCGCCTGAACTTGTTGCCTTCTGCAGTTTCTGGCTATCTCTCTCTGTAATGCAAACTCTAATTCTCTGAGAAGGTTTTTAAACTCCTCAATATCACTGCCGCATCGTCCTATTAGCGACTGTTGGTAATTCAATGGCAGTTTCATATACCAATAACGGATGAGCTCGGTATCGCTACATGATGCATCGAGGAAAACATTCTTTTTAATTAGAACCTCGAAGAACTTGACCGGGTTTGTGAATCCCGTGTTCTCAAAGTCTTTAAAGAGAATAATCTCCTGCTTGATACGTTCGGCCGGCCGGTGTGGCCGTGCGGTTCTAGGCGCTTCAGTCTGGAACCGCGTGACCGCTACGGTCGCTGGTTCGAATCCTGCCTCGGGCATGGATGTGTGTAATGTCCTTAGGTTAGTTAGGTTTAAGTAGTTCTAAGTTCTAGGGGACTGATGACCACAGATGTTAAGTCCCATAGTGCCCAGAGCCATTTGAACCATTTTTCTTATACATATATGTGTTCTTGGGTCGCGTTTGACCAATAAGTGCCCAAGCATTCGCTAGGGTACGCTATCCTGTAGAAATCCGCAAATAAACGATAGCTTTAATTTGATGGGCCAATTTGGTGGCATTGGCACTTCAAATTGCTGTAAAAAGGCCTGGGGATGCAGAACGTTTCCTCTATCTTTATAGTGGTGTAAATTTTGCACAGAGAGCAGGTGTTTGTAATCCATGTCGGTGATCATTTGCGCTCCCGAATTCGCGCTGTCTACAGTGGTTTCCTTCCCTTGTGGCGTGTTGCACGTTTGGCTTGCAATACCCAGATTGGCCATTTCGCCGACAGTTCGCCTACTATCACCGTTGCTAATTCTTGCCTGCTTGGCGGCCCAGGTTGCAAACTGATGTTCTTCTCGCTGCTCGAACGACTTGCAATCTCCTGCAACTTCACGCTAAGTTTTTTACTAATTAGGTCCTGTACTGTTTCCGTGGTTAACCGCTCGCGCACTTCTGTCGTCGCTTCAGCAGCCGCCTCAGTCGTCAAATCTGACTCCTCCTGCAGGCGCTGCAGCTCCGTTTCGATCGACCTTTTATTGCTCTCTTTGAGCTTGACCGTTGCGTCTTTTATTCTTTTCTCTAAGTTTTTCTCGATTTCTTCTACTTTTAGTCCGCACTCTTTCATGCCCTTGGCGGTCTTAGTTACCTCCGTCTACAATACCGGAAGTTGCTCTACGGATACCACAAATTTAGAGATTTTTGCCTCATTATTCCGAGTCTGAGCGTCGACCTGCTCAATTTCCCCATGCAGTTTGTTATACATGTCTTTCTGAGAGTCCTTGCTCTCCGTAGTGGAATTGTTTAATCGACTTTCCAGATCCTTCTTCACGCTTTCTATGCTTTCATTCTGTCCCTTCATTTGATGTTCAATACCTTCCTGGATGATCTTTATATCGCCTTTGATTTTCCTTCCTAGGCTTTCGTTATTTTCCTTCATTTTACCTTCTATGCCTTCTCTCACATTCCTTATTTCGTTTTTGATTTGACTTGTTAGTTCATCTTTCATTTCCTGCATACATTTCAACAGCATCATAAATTTGTCTGCTTCTGTTTTTTCTGGCGCTGCACCACGATTGTCTAATTGGACACCTATGTGGTGTTGTTGTGGCGACACTGCCCTATCGCTTTCGTCCTAGCTGTCTTCTTCCCCGTAATTTACAAAATCAGCGACAGCCTCAACGTGTTGTGGGGCCTCCGTTTCAACGTCTTCATTCTGAAGTTGCGCAGCGCCTATCGGGACTAAGATGTCGACATCCGTGTTTTGTACGTTTTGATTTTTCATTTGTTCGATCTCAGCCGTCGTTAGCGGCTCCTGACCTGTTAATATGATTTAATTTACGTCGTTCGTTTCTGACATCTCGAAAGGAGAAGTTGTTACTTTATTAGCCAGAAGTTTAGCTTTGCTTCTAATGAACATTGACTAATTTACGCAGGAATTTCTCCCCAAAAGGCAAAACAAAACCTTTCTCGAATATACAGAAGTTGCCTGATTTGCACACAGTGAAACAACTTACAGCCTCAACAGTGCAAAGCAACCTATTGTAGGACAGAACTTACAATAGTCTAAACTGAAAGAGATGATTTTACAGTTACTAAACTGCGCTAGCTGAAGAAAAAATAAAGGATTAACAGAGTGGCAGTAATTCACCGTGTCGCTGAATTAATTTCTTTAGAATGAATGAAAACTCATGTAAAATCAAACAATTTGTGGATAACAGCAATCCGACTACTCCACAAGGGAACCACGTAATTTCGTACCCTGGCAGGTTCGCCATTTGTATGCAAGACACCTCGTGTGGGAGGGAGAAAGAGGTGTGAATGTTATTTAGATTCTATAAATGAAATGCAAGGAGTGTTGTTCAACATGTAAGTGGTTTATTCAGTGAAACTGCATTAAACTATATATGCAATAATTATTGAAATTTTACCAGTTCGTTAAACATTCACTCACAAATTATTCAAATAATGATAAACAAAATTAAAAACATGAAATAAAAAATTTGGGCCGCCAGATACTGTATAAAGTATAAAAAAACGACAAATAGAATTGAATTGACACCAAGAGCTCTCAACAAGTGAATTATATAAGGTGCCCGCCCTGGTATTTGCCTTTTAACATGAGCATTGTATGACTTCATTCTAATTTAACATATAAATAAATTACACGAGACTGGTTGACCTGGCGTAAAATGAGAGCACCTATCTGCTGATGGAAAATAGTTTTTATTTTTAATGTATTTTCATTCGTTGACAGCACTAACGATATTTGACGTTTTTGACTCCCAGTGAGACAGAGAACTATTTGCGAGATCACTGTAAGTTCAAGGATGTTATTCCGAGCTGCTGGTGGAGAAAAATTTGGTAATTCAATGGCGGGCAAACGGTGAATACTGTTCCTTGTGTCTTTATGAGCATCCAATACATTGCAAGGAATCTGAAGAAAGCGAAAGAAGAGTGCACAGCCAGGAAAACGGGCGTTTTATTTATTATCATGTACACAGCGTGGTCGGCGTGGCGGTGAAGTCGGCTGATTGCTTGCGACTGCATTAAGACTGCCGGCGTCGTAGTTTACAGCGTCTAACATGCCCTATGCTGAAAATAGTGACCTAACCATGCTACTGGAAGTTATCATCACTGGACGACGGTATGCGTCCATCTGCAAGTGCAAACCTACGTGAAACTGCACTAAACAAAGCTCAAAACTGTTCTAACAGTACTACTGTCATCGGACATGTAGTAAATCAAAATGTGATCCTGAGTTAAGCTCTTGATAACGCGCACAGTGAGTGAAGCTCGCCTACTTGGATCTAACAAACTTTGCTCTCTACGCTGTTTGCGACGAATGCAAAGTGCATTGTCTCATGACAAGCGATAAGAGAATCGTTGCGACTTATCGGAAGCAGTCAAGAGTCAACTCTTGCCTTCTCAGAAGCAAAATTCGGAATGAGCAATACTAGTGCACTCCTCGCACCTGGAGAGAGAGAGAGAGCCGCTCCCCTCCAGCGTCTTCTCTCTGCCCTTCCGCAAATTACGGAGCTCGTACTATTTTTCAAAGCGAACGTTAGATTCTTGCCAATGAAGAAGTCCCTTTCAAAATTTCCTCCCTTTCCGCGAGGAAAAGAGAGCGATATTCTGTGCGAGACAGAGTATACAAATAAATCTAGACTTCTCCCTTTCAGTATCTAGACTTCTCCCTTTCAGTATTTCCGCTACGTTCCCAGGTGTTCTGCTCGCGGGAAACGGCCAAAATTTCCCGGGCCACTTGAGATTCTTGGACACTCAAGTCGTGCTGTTGCTATTCAACTCGCCGCTCTGTCCGCGTTACCTAGAATCTTGGCAAAACTGTTTTTCACTCTGAGTTTATAGTTTCCGCTGCCTCGGGCACACGTGCGAATGTCCACGGCTTCCCTTGGCAGCGTGTTGATGTACGCAGCGTCTTCGCCTGTCGCTAATCCTCTGGGGGCCTGCCCTCTGTGAAGCGTGCCGACATGGGCGCGCGACCGCCGCTCGCCCGTGGGCACTACCTGTGTCCACCTGGTCGCCGGGCTTCCCAGCTAGGAACGCATCAGAAGAATTCCTTTCATGCACAAAGTGTACCAAGTTTGCAAAGAGAAGAATCATAGCCCTTTACCGATGATTAATGACACAATAATTCACCTCCATCACAATTTATATACTGCAATAAACTAAAGACTAATTTTAAAAGCAATTATCTCCTTTAATTAAAAACATGAAAAGCTTTGATGCTTTTCACCTTTCCTATACTAGTTATTTATTTCTAGTGGCGATACAAACGCTACGTAGGATCACAGGACACTTATTCCATCTTTTATTTGAGCTTCTGTACGTCGATAAAATTGGTTCTGAACTGGGAATGCATCTCAGACCGCCCTTTACGCGGAATCTGACCTCTTCGTGACAATACAGCTCGACTACAATTTGTTGTTTGTTTAAAACTGCAGATTCATCAGCATCTCCACATATTGAGCATGAATGGGTTCGAATCCTGGCCCGGAACTAAAGTTTTCATTATGTATTATCAAGCTCTAAAATGAGAACACCTATCTGCTGGTGGATAATAATTTTGATTTTTAATGTATTTTCATTCGTTATCAACACTAACGATATCAGACGTTTTTGACTCTCAGTGAGACACAGAACTATTTGCGAGATCACAGTAAGTTCTAGGATGTTACTCCGAGCTGCTGGTGAAGAAAAATTTGTTAGCTGACGTGTCTTTATGTGTAGTCAACAGCGATATGTGTGGGGTTCGATTGCCAGTCAGCACTGAACTCTTCGTCATATTATATCTAGTTCAAACATGCTCACATGTCGCTGCTGGTGTAACAAACCCGTATTTAACATTCGTTTTCTCTAGAATATAGCAGCGATAGTTGCCGGGTTGGAGTCCTGGGAAGAAAAAAATTAATGTTTGATCTCATCATTTCAGTTAAAACATCTAGCTACTGCCGAGAAAATCCGTTATGTCACAGTCGATAACAATCCGAATATGTTCTGGGTTCGTATCCCTGTCCAACACAAAGCTTTACCTCACGGCATTTCAAGTAAGTCACGTGTGAAGAAGCAATATTTAACATCTCTCGTAATTCGTTAACAGGGACAGTAGATTATGGGTAGCAATTCAAGTACGTTAAAACTGTTTACGTTATGTAATTTAAAGTTGATATTTGCTATCTGATACTGTCTAAAATCGTTGTATATCACTCTCTGTGTGCCCAGTCAGGAATGACTGATATTTAACGTCAGTCAAGAAATCTTTGCTTGGTCTGCATGATCTGGGTTTGAATCCATATCCAGAAAGAGACGGTTCGTCGTGTCATTTGAATTTTATACATATTCTCAAGTAGTTGTTCGTGAATAACTTAAATTTTTAATGTCATTTTGTGTTACATAATAGGTACTGTATGTTACTTTGAAGACGAAATCATGAATACGACGAACTTTCTACGTGCATTACGTGCATATGGTTCAAATGGCTCTGAGCACTATGGGACTTAACATCTGAGGTCATCAGTCCCCTAGAACTTAGAACCACTTAAACCTAACTGACCTAAGGAGATCACACACATCCATGCCGATTCGAACCTGCAACCGTAGCGGTCGCGCGGTTCCATAACTGAAGCGCCTAGAACCGCTCGGCCACACCGACCGGCTGTGCATTACGTATCTGACGTATTAATGCGAGGTATATCATTTATTGTAATAAATATGAGCTTACAAGCCTTAATGACAGTCTTATCTGTGATAAGGTGCTCCCTGGTATTTCTAGTAACGTGTATTACTTTACATCTTGAGTTATTGCTATACAGAGCAGTGTTTTCTAGTGGTGACTTGTTGGAACGATTTTCAATAGTCCAACGACTATACCGAGGAGCAATTAGAGGACCTGCTAGACAGCAGCGTTATGCGGGTTGCATGCGAATCAGGAGAAATGCAATTCAAGTCGTTCGGATAGTTTTGAGCACGACTGTAGATCTGAGCTGCCATTGTCTCCAGGTCATCTTTGATCATCAACCCACTTCAGTTTTGGTCTACTTCCAAAGTTCACTTCTTGCCCTTCCTTCACCAATGTTTTTCTTTTCCTTGACTCATGTTCCACCCATTAAATTCTTCTGCCGTTTATTACGGGATCAAATTTGGTTCATTAAACAGCGTGTTCGTTTATGTTTCCCACTCTTCCTTCTTCTTCTTACAGTTCCCCTTCCACCTCCGCTACAACCTCAGTCTCATCCATCTACATTTACACCTCTAGCTATCGACGACGCTCTTCTTAGGAACTTTTGAAACTAAATCAAATAGGCATTTAAGAAATCATTGAGGAAAGAGAATCGTATAAACATACTGTGGTTCAACCGTGGTACTAACTTCCCTCTGGCAAGAAACAGACATCCTTGGCGTACTGAACAAATAAAATTAAACAAAAAAGTAAGTCGGCAGTTCCACACGCAAGTCCAATTTAGTTTTACGCACAGTACTGTGTGGTATTAGCCTCTTATTTTGCTCTCTTTTATAGGAAATCGCTCGTCCACTGCAGGGGCCCGAACGCCTACGAGAAAAGACAGGTGACTCCTGTATGCAAGAGGGCTAGGAAAATCCACCCACAAAATTACACACCAGCATCTCTAACATAGGTTTTATGCAGAATTCTTGAACAAATTCTGAGTTGGAATGTAAATTTCCTTGGGACGGAAAAGCTTCTATCCTCAAATAAGCACATTTCGGAAGCGTCGCTAATGCGAAACCTGGCCTTTTCTTGCATGAAGTCCTACGTTCCGTGGGTGAAGGGTAACATGCAGTTTCCATATTCAGAGTATTTCGGAATGTGTTTGAAATGGTGTCAACTGAAGACTGTTAATGAAGATATGAACATGCGCAATAGTGGCCCGAAGACTTCTTAAGTAAAGAACCCAGCACGTTCTAGACAACGGCCAGTGTTCATCAGCGACAAGCCTGTCGTCACTAATGCTCCAGTCAAGTGTGATAAACAATCATATCCTCTATACATTTACTTATAAATGGTCTGGCAGACTTGGATAGAAACTGTGCATGACTGTTTTCTGATGATGTTGTTGTATACAGGAGGGTGTCAACGTTGAGTGACTTTAGGAGGATACAAGGTGACGTAGACAATACTTCTAATTTTTTTTTGATGGATGATATCTTGCTGTAAACGTAGAAAAATACAAGTTAATACCGACTACAAAAAACAGTCGTTTAAATACGAGTACAGCAGTGGTAGAGTGGCGCTTGACAGACTCACATCAATTAACTACCTAGGCATTAGATAGGCAGTTTCCCTGTTTGACTCCTCCCTCCACTGCGAAAAAAAATGTCTCTGAGCACTGTGGTACTTAACTTCTGAGGTCATTAGTCCTCTAGAACTTAGAACTGCTTTAACCTAGGGAGATCACACACATCCATGCCCGAGGCAGGATTCGAACCTGCGACAGTAGTGGTCGCATTAGTCGCATTAGTCGCCTAGAACTTAGAACTACTTAAACCTAACTAACCTAAGGACATCACACACATCCATGCCCGAGGCAGGATTCGGACCTGCGACCGTAGCGGTCGCTCGGTTCCAGACTGTAGCGCCTAGAACCGCACGGCCACTCCGGCCGGCTAATCACTTTCCTTGCGAATCTGTTAATAGTAGCTAAGTGTTATAATACACATTAATTTTTATGTTTCCGGTAAATTCAATAGGAAGAGCAAAGTCTGATGGAATTTCCATCGTGCAATCGTTGAATCATCAGAGTTTAGCCTTTAACCTTTAGCTTTGGGACTGCTGATGTTATCATTTTTTAATTACAGGTGCTCCTTTCATATTTTTCCAGCAATCTGTATAGGATCAACTGATGATTTCTTTGTGAGAAAGGTATCAGCCATTGCCTTCCATGGGCTATCGTTGTTGGCCGCACAGACAATTAGCTTTCACTTTAAATCGGATATTTCATACAGAATACGTTTCATGTTTCGTGTGTACTGTACAAAAGTTTAATCGTCTGAACGTTCTTACAGTGACGAATGATCTCACGGTCAGTAAACTGTATGCCACTGTTCTCCGTGTACCACGTGGCCATGACTACACAGACAATTATCTCTCATCGTTCATCAATGGCTCTCATTTAAGGCAGCATGCATGTGCAAACATACATTGAGAAAGAATATTAGTGTGTGAATTTTATCGGAATCAAGATCTATTAAATGGTGCGTAATGTGTATACCATCGTTTCAAAAAAGCTATGTGCGCATGACTGTACAATGGGCAACCGCTCCTTGTGCGTAGCTTTCAGATCAGGCAGTGTGCGTGTGTTAATGTGAATTTGATATAAATCTTTTGTGTGCGTTTTAGTCGATGCGTGGACGATGTGGCTGTGAGTAAGGTATATGAAACATCTCTACTATGCTCGCACATGGTCACAACTACATAGACGATGAGGTTTCTTCTTTCTTGGCCTGTGCGGTGTTGTGCATTCTGTTACGCTGATATACCGATGAGCACACCGTTTTTTAATTGCACTTACTTGCTTAACTTCTACAAACAATGGGTACGTGTGCTCTCTCTGTGTGCCGTTTGTAAATATTTAGTTTCCGTTCTGATTGCCCACAATTTCTGGTAGGCGTACGATGCCCCAGTTGATTTCTTAAGACTTTTAAAGTGATTGTATTACGGCCCAGCTATAAAACCGACCTGTAAGTTACTGAGGACACTTCCCTTCCATATCCATTGCACTAAATTAAATAATAATGAGACCATTTAGCATACTGAGATGGTACATCACGCCATGCACCTACTGTATGTACTTACAAAATTTTATGCTTTGTTTCCCCCCACACACGTGCTTTCAAATACTACACGTTGGTTTAGCATACGGAAGAAATCTCTGTTGCTCACGCATGTACTTTCGTAGCCCATTAACCGTAAATAACTGGGTCGTTTTACATACTACTGATGAGCATATAGTGCAAAAATATTCATTGAGCATAGGAATGGGTAGCATAATTAAGCTGAGTGGCATACGATACATTTCTTTCACTTTAGAGTGTATCATAGTACCGTGATACGCAGATGAGAAGCTGGTCAGAGAAGGATACGTGCTCGAATTTGGACTTCTCCCCACAGAACCACTCTTACTCTATTTCTCCTCTCTAGGGATTTTCCCGAGTTAAAACGTGAGGATACTAAACCAATCCAATTCACTGCACATGTATTATTAGCGCAGAATCATACCAGAAAAAAATGAGACTATGGCAGCTTGACTTCAGTTTGTATGTTCCGACACGTCATGACAGTATTTCTAAACAAGCTACAAAGAGATTCAGTGGAGAAGCAGGGAGAATCGCAAACAAAATGTCCCGAATCTGACAACTCTCAGATTTAAGGAAGTGCACTTCTACAACAAAGAATTTAGCTACATAGAGGAGAACAGATTACAGCAATCTATGCAATTTTCTTCGGGCATTTTTCATCCAACTCACTCCCACACGTGTTGCAGCCATGAAATACACTCACACAGTTTGGTCACAAGTGCAGACAATTGTCCATGCCATGATCCTCCCCAGAGTCATTAGAGACATCGGGCCAACAATATTACGGCTGGTTACATAACCTTCTCTAACAACTATAAAATCATACTGCGTAAATCGGCATTATGTGATGTTCGCAATACAGAAGTGAATGTAGCACTTACTGATGACTATTATCGTGTATATATCACAGACCTTTCGTGCCACTGAAATGAGCTTCATAAATGCCTTAGACTGAGCCCCAGGTTTAGTCTATTGTTGATTTCATTGTAACGAGAGGGAGACAGTCAGCTATAGAATAAACTGAAAATGAAACGTACTTTCAATTCGGCAACTATTATTGTTGCAGATGTACACTGAAGAAATAAGAGAACAATAGGTGAAATACGTAAAATTTATTTTTTGTTTTAAATAAACCAAGGCTTCTTAAAGAACATTGAAAAATGAATAAACACAAACAACATTAAATGAACACAGCAAAAAATTAAACACAGAACGAAAAACGAACCCAAATCAAACAGAACAAAATCGTAACACAAACAAGAACTTTAGGAACAAACGAACATTCTTTTCAGTGGGTGCAAGCGGCACCCGAGGGTTGGTTACAGGGACTCTCAGCAACCCCCCCTACCACATCTACACTGACTTCCTTCATCTCGGCATCACCTTTGACACTCTCGGCTGCGTCCTCCTCTAGATCTCTAGGGGCTTGTTCCGTCTTTGCAACATTCACGAGAGTCTCAGCTGTCCCTTCCTCCTCATCTGCACAGTCGTCATCAATCTGAGCAGCACCCATGAGACTCTCAGCTGCCTCCTCTAAATCTTTATTGGTTTGTTTCATCCTGGCAGCATTCACGAGACACTTAGCTGCCCCTGCCTCCTCGTCTCCACATGCTGGTTCAATCTCAGCAGCATTCACAGGAACATCTGCCCCTTCCTTAATCTCTCCACAAGCTTCACCCATCTTGGCAGCATCCATGAGACTCTCAGATGCCTCCTTTTCTAAGTATTGATGGGCTTGTTCCACCCTGGCAGCACTCACTAGACTCTCTGCTGCCCCTTCCACCTCATCTCCACATACCGGGTCAGTCTCAGCAACATCAATGAGACCATGATCTGCCCCTTCCTTAATCTCTTCACGTGCTTCGCCCGTCTTGGCAGCACCCATGATACTCTCAGCTGTCTCCTCTAAATCTTTATTGGTTTGTTTCATCCTGGCAGCATTCACGAGACACTTAGCTGCCCCTGCCTCCTCGTCTCCACATGCTGGTTCAATCTCAGCAGCATTCACAGGAACATCTGCCCCTTCCTTAATCTCTCCACAAGCTTCACCCATCTTGGCAGCATCCATGAGACTCTCAGATGCCTCCTTTTCTAAGTATTGATGGGCTTGTTCCACCCTGGCAGCACTCACTAGACTCTCTGCTGCCCCTTCCACCTCATCTCCACATACCGGGTCAGTCTCAGCAACATCAATGAGACCATGATCTGCCCCTTCCTTAATCTCTTCACGTGCTTCGCCCGTCTTGGCAGCACCCATGATACTCTCAGCTGTCTCCTCTAAATCTTTATTGGTTTGTTTCATCCTGGCAGCATTCACGAGACACTTAGCTGCCCCTGCCTCCTCGTCTCCACATGCTGGTTCAATCTCAGCAGCATTCACAGGAACATCTGCCCCTTCCTTAATCTCTCCACAAGCTTCACCCATCTTGGCAGCATCCATGAGACTCTCAGATGCCTCCTTTTCTAAGTATTGATGGGCTTGTTCCACCCTGGCAGCACTCACTAGACTCTCTGCTGCCCCTTCCACCTCATCTCCACATACCGGGTCAGTCTCAGCAACATCAATGAGACCATGATCTGCCCCTTCCTTAATCTCTTCACGTGCTTCGCCCGTCTTGGCAGCACCCATGATACTCTCAGCTGTCTCCTCTAAATCTTTATTGGTTTGTTTCATCCTGGCAGCATTCACGAGACACTTAGCTGCCCCTGCCTCCTCGTCTCCACATGCTGGTTCAATCTCAGCAGCATTCACAGGAACATCTGCCCCTTCCTTAATCTCTCCACAAGCTTCACCCATCTTGGCAGCATCCATGAGACTCTCAGATGCCTCCTTTTCTAAGTATTGATGGGCTTGTTCCACCCTGGCAGCACTCACTAGACTCTCTGCTGCCCCTTCCACCTCATCTCCACATACCGGGTCAGTCTCAGCAACATCAATGAGACCATGATCTGCCCCTTCCTTAATCTCTTCACGTGCTTCGCCCGTCTTGGCAGCACCCATGATACTCTCAGCTGTCTCCTCTAAATCTTTATTGGTTTGTTTCATCCTGGCAGCATTCACGAGACACTTAGCTGCCCCTGCCTCCTCGTCTCCACATGCTGGTTCAATCTCAGCAGCATTCACAGGAACATCTGCCCCTTCCTTAATCTCTCCACAAGCTTCACCCATCTTGGCAGCATCCATGAGACTCTCAGATGCCTCCTTTTCTAAGTATTGATGGGCTTGTTCCACCCTGGCAGCACTCACTAGACTCTCTGCTGCCCCTTCCACCTCATCTCCACATACCGGGTCAGTCTCAGCAACATCAATGAGACCATGATCTGCCCCTTCCTTAATCTCTTCACGTGCTTCGCCCGTCTTGGCAGCACCCATGATACTCTCAGCTGTCTCCTCTAAATCTTTATTGGTTTGTTTCATCCTGGCAGCATTCACGAGACACTTAGCTGCCCCTGCCTCCTCGTCTCCACATGCTGGTTCAATCTCAGCAGCATTCACAGGAACATCTGCCCCTTCCTTAATCTCTCCACAAGCTTCACCCATCTTGGCAGCATCCATGAGACTCTCAGATGCCTCCTTTTCTAAGTATTGATGGGCTTGTTCCACCCTGGCAGCACTCACTAGACTCTCTGCTGCCCCTTCCACCTCATCTCCACATACCGGGTCAGTCTCAGCAACATCAATGAGACCATGATCTGCCCCTTCCTTAATCTCTTCACGTGCTTCGCCCGTCTTGGCAGCACCCATGATACTCTCAGCTGTCTCCTCTAAATCTTTATTGGTTTGTTTCATCCTGGCAGCATTCACGAGACACTTAGCTGCCCCTGCCTCCTCGTCTCCACATGCTGGTTCAATCTCAGCAGCATTCACAGGAACATCTGCCCCTTCCTTAATCTCTCCACAAGCTTCACCCATCTTGGCAGCATCCATGAGACTCTCAGATGCCTCCTTTTCTAAGTATTGATGGGCTTGTTCCACCCTGGCAGCACTCACTAGACTCTCTGCTGCCCCTTCCACCTCATCTCCACATACCGGGTCAGTCTCAGCAACATCAATGAGACCATGATCTGCCCCTTCCTTAATCTCTTCACGTGCTTCGCCCGTCTTGGCAGCACCCATGATACTCTCAGCTGTCTCCTCTAAATCTTTATTGGTTTGTTTCATCCTGGCAGCATTCACGAGACACTTAGCTGCCCCTGCCTCCTCGTCTCCACATGCTGGTTCAATCTCAGCAGCATTCACAGGAACATCTGCCCCTTCCTTAATCTCTCCACAAGCTTCACCCATCTTGGCAGCATCCATGAGACTCTCAGATGCCTCCTTTTCTAAGTATTGATGGGCTTGTTCCACCCTGGCAGCACTCACTAGACTCTCTGCTGCCCCTTCCACCTCATCTCCACATACCGGGTCAGTCTCAGCAACATCAATGAGACCATGATCTGCCCCTTCCTTAATCTCTTCACGTGCTTCGCCCGTCTTGGCAGCACCCATGATACTCTCAGCTGTCTCCTCTAAATCTTTATTGGTTTGTTTCATCCTGGCAGCATTCACGAGACACTTAGCTGCCCCTGCCTCCTCGTCTCCACATGCTGGTTCAATCTCAGCAGCATTCACAGGAACATCTGCCCCTTCCTTAATCTCTCCACAAGCTTCACCCATCTTGGCAGCATCCATGAGACTCTCAGATGCCTCCTTTTCTAAGTATTGATGGGCTTGTTCCACCCTGGCAGCACTCACTAGACTCTCTGCTGCCCCTTCCACCTCATCTCCACATACCGGGTCAGTCTCAGCAACATCAATGAGACCATGATCTGCCCCTTCCTTAATCTCTTCACGTGCTTCGCCCGTCTTGGCAGCACCCATGATACTCTCAGCTGTCTCCTCTAAATCTTTATTGGTTTGTTTCATCCTGGCAGCATTCACGAGACACTTAGCTGCCCCTGCCTCCTCGTCTCCACATGCTGGTTCAATCTCAGCAGCATTCACAGGAACATCTGCCCCTTCCTTAATCTCTCCACAAGCTTCACCCATCTTGGCAGCATCCATGAGACTCTCAGATGCCTCCTTTTCTAAGTATTGATGGGCTTGTTCCACCCTGGCAGCACTCACTAGACTCTCTGCTGCCCCTTCCACCTCATCTCCACATACCGGGTCAGTCTCAGCAACATCAATGAGACCATGATCTGCCCCTTCCTTAATCTCTTCACGTGCTTCGCCCGTCTTGGCAGCACCCATGATACTCTCAGCTGTCTCCTCTAAATCTTTATTGGTTTGTTTCATCCTGGCAGCATTCACGAGACACTTAGCTGCCCCTGCCTCCTCGTCTCCACATGCTGGTTCAATCTCAGCAGCATTCACAGGAACATCTGCCCCTTCCTTAATCTCTCGACAAGCTTCACCCATCTTGTCAGCACCCATGACACTCTCAGCTGCCTCCTTCTCTAAATCTTGACAGGCTTGGTCGATCTTGACAGCTTGCACGAGACAATCAGCTACTCTCTCCTCCTCTTGATCCATCTTGAGAACATCCACCTAGGCAACCAAGATAGTTTTAGGTGCTTGGTTAAACTTTATACGCTAGAGCTTACATTGTTAAATAATAATGGGTATGAGTTTTCAGACATTGCTTTGAACAAGAGGTTTCTATGGATTATCACTGTTTTATGTCAGCTTCAAAAGAAATTAACAATTTCAATGGTATTGACAGTGTTTAATAGGTAGTAAGGTATTGGAATATTATTATCGCACAGGCATTAGAAGCTGATGACTTAGTGTATGGTATGAAGGAGAGGGTCTTCCATTATCACCGACTGCGCAATAATATATCGCTGAGATCCTCATACTGGCAGCATGTCTGTAAGTAAAATGTTTCGGGCCTACTGAAGAACGGGATACAACCTGTCGGCTCTGACCAATGACGTCAGATTTTGCCACAGATGATTTAGTACACAGATTTAACAGCGGAGACAAATTATCCTAAACTAAGGAATGCAGGAGAGAAAACAGGTGGTAGACATATACACTCCTGGAAATTGAAATAAGAACACCGTGAATTCATTGTCCCAGGAAGGGGAAACTTTATTGACACATTCCTGGGGTCAGATACATCACATGATCACACTGACAGAACCACAGGCACATAGACACAGGCAACAGCGCATGCACAATGTCGGCACTAGTACAGTGTATATCCACCTTTCGCAGCAATGCAGCCTGCTATTCTCCCATGGAGACGATCGTAGAGATGCTGGATGTAGTCCTGTGGAACGGCTTGCCATGCCATTTCCACCTGGCGCCTCAGTTGGACCAGCGTTCGTGCTGGACGTGCAGACCGCGTGAGACGACGCTTCATCCAGTCCCAAACATGCTCAATGGGGGACAGATCCGGAGATCTTGCTGGCCAGGGTAGTTGACTTACACCTTCTAGAGCACGTTGGGTGGCACGGGATACATGCGGACGTGCATTGTCCTGTTGGAACAGCAAGTTCCCTTGCCGGTCTAGGAATGGTAGAACGATGGGTTCGATGACGGTTTGGATGTACCGTGCACTATTCAGTGTCCCCTCGACGATCACCAGTGCTGTACGGCCAGTATAGGAGATCGCTCCCCACACCATGATGCCGGGTGTTGGCCCTGTGTGCCTCGGTCGTATGCAGTCCTGATTGTGGCGCTCACCTGCACGGCGCCAAACACGCATACGACCATCATTGGCACCAAGGCAGAAGCGACTCTCATCGCTGAAGACGACACGTCTCCATTCGTCCCTCCATTCACGCCTGTCGCGACACCACTGGAGGCGGGCTGCACGATGTTGGGGCGTGAGCGGAAGACGGCCTAACGGTGTGCGGGACCATAGCCCAGCTTCATGGAGACGGTTGCGAATGGTCCTCGCCGATACCACAGGAGCAACAGTGTCCCTAATTTGCTGGGAAGTGGCGGTGCGGTCCCCTACGGCACTGCGTAGGATCCTACGGTCTTGGCGTGCATCCGTGCGTCGCTGCGGTCCGATCCCAGGTCGACGGGCACGTGCACCTTCCGCCGACCACTGGCGGCAACATCGATGTACTGTGGAGACCTCACGCCCCACGTGTTGAGCAATTCGGCGGTACGTCCACCCGGCCTCCCGCATGCCCACTATACGCCCTCGCTCAAAGTCCGTCAACTGCACATACGGTTCACGTCCACGCTGTCGCGGCATGCTACCAGGGTTAAAGACTGCGATGGAGCTCCGTATGCCACGGCAAACTGGCTGACACTGACGGCGGCGGTGCACAAATGCTGCGCAGCTAGCGCCATTCGACGGCCAACACCGCGGTTCCTGGTGTGTCCGCTGTGCCGTGCGTGTGATCATTGCTTGTACAGCCCTCTCGCAGTGTCCGGAGCAAGTATGGTGGGTCTGACACACCGGTGTCAATGTGTTCTTTTTTCCATTTCCAGGAGTGTATAACGTTCAGTAATATTTCGACCATAATGTTAAGGATACTGCTTGTTTGAGTCCGAGTGCTTCTGTAGAAAATAAACGAAGAAAAGGATACAAGTAGTGGTAGCGTAAAGTGCCTCAGTTGAGATATATATCAGTTGTATCTCGAAATTCAGTTGATCTGTGTAGGTTAGTTGCAGCATGGGATACAAATTTAACGTACGTCGATTTCTTCGTTATCGTTAGCATTGGTATCCTATTCTTCAGTGGAACTGTATAGGTCAAGTGAAAGACGGGATTCAAATTTTAAAGGTGTTGTTTCTTTCGCCTCCACTACCACTAACATTCTGTTCTGATGTAGATAATTTTACTAGCGAAGGCACAAAGATATACATACATGATACTTCATCCCATACTTCAGCTGACCTATATAGGTCAACTGAAGAATAAGATACTAGTGCTAACGGAAACGACGAAATCTACGAACGTATCATTGGCAACCTCTTGACCTATCTATGTAGGTCAACTGAAGTATGGGGTACAATTTATTTTTGGCTTCTATACTTATAGTATCGACTGAAATTTATCACAGTCTTGCTAGCGACGACAAGAAAACCAATAGCAGTGAAATTTGTATCCCATTTTTTAGGTGAGCTGTATGGGTCAACTGAAGAATATGATACTAATTAGTATTAGCGAATGGGAAATAACAACAAATGTAACATGTGTATTCTGTGCTTCAACTGACCTATATGGGTAAATCAAATCAATGTTAGACATGTTGCTTTTTTCATCTAGCTAGCACCAGTATACCGTGCTTCAGTTGACCTGTATACGTCAACCGAAGTGCGGGATAAAATTTTACGTATGTCGGTCTTTTCGCCTTCAGCAGTGCTAGTATAGACTCGGAAAATAATACTAACACCCGACGAAGAACTGTGTCGGTTACAAGCGTTATGTGGTTAGGGGATTCGCAAATGACGCATAATTCCCCATTTTCCGTTATTCACTACGTTTCAAATGCCGCGCAGATTGTGTATAAACAAGACAGAGATTTGACAACTAGATTTTAAACTCGTTTTTTCTTCCATGAGCAGTTATGGACTATATCCATACTGTGTTGTTTATAGACGGCTGACTGAAATTGAAGAAGCTGCAGAAAGATTGAAATCTGGGAAAATGGTCCGAGATAAGTCCAGAACCCACTGAGAAAGGGGAACCATTGCATTACAAGACGAATGGAAAACTTGAACAGATGAAATAGAGGGGGCAGTAGAGAATCATATGGGCAAAAAGATTATTTCCAATAGAATTCTTACCTAATTCACCAATGCTGCTTTTAACTGTTTAAAGTAGAAAATTGAAAAAGAAAAACAGGAAATGATGCCTTAAACGTGAATACACACACGTAAAAATAAGTTGTGCAGTAAGGTGAAAACGGGAAAAGAAGGCTGGATGCAGAACAAATGCGAAATAATAGAAGCGTGTGTAACAATCGGAAAGTTAGATACCATATATGTGAAAATTATGGAAACCGTTAGAGGAGAGAGATTCAGATGCATAAATATCAAACGCTTACCTGGAAAGCCATTACGAACGAAAGGACGGAGGTCTGAAAGCTGGGTTTAACGTATGAATGGGTCCTACAAAGTAAACCAACTTAAAAAAGGAAGTGGATGAAGATTCAAAGTGAAATATGGTACACGAAAAAGAGTTTATCACTGCAGTAAAAGACCCAATTCGGAGAAATACTCATGGCATACACTACAGTGTTTCAAAATTGTTAAGATCACTGGTTGGGAACCTGAAAAAGGTGTTCCATATCATATGTACAACATCCCAAGCAGGCCAAATACACTCAGGCTTTCAGAAAAACGTAATAATCCCATTCCCAGATAGGCCAAATGCTCACAAGATGCAAAGTTACCGGAATGGTCACGAAAAATCTAATAGAATTAATTAAGACATTGGTAGCGGAGGTTTCTCGGAAGTATGGGGACGAGTAAGTGATTTCCGACCTTAGCAATCTGAAGACAGACTGCTGCAAAGCAAAAGCAAATCGATAGGAATTCCATTTCTGAGGGTCACAGGGATAAAATACAGGGTGTGATGTGGTCCAAAACGTGTGCGTAAAACAAAGTGCAATTATAAAGGTCTAAGGATCTCGCAGGCATACAGCAGCTAGGACGGGAGTGAGATACGTTTGTAACCTAGCAGTTCAGGAAGCAGTACGGAAAGTAGACAAAAATTATGTATGGGGATTGAAGCTCAGTTCACGAAATTACTGTTCTGTAAGATACACTAATTTCCTTTAATTAGCAGTTGAACGAAATGAGTAATGTCTTGAAAAGAAATTGTCAGTGATTACTAGCAAAAGTAAAAGTAGGTTAGCAAAATGCGGTAGGATTGAACTAGGAGTTGAAGGTGGAAAAATATTAACAAATTACACTGAGAGAAGTAAACTGAGCTTTGTTGTTTATGCAAAAGTAACAGATTATTAGCAAAGTAGAGGACATGTAAACATCAGGATGTCAATAGCAAGAAAGACGTTTCTGAAAAGCAGAAATTAGTTAACCTATAATCTAAATTTCAGTACTAGGTAGTCTTCTCTCGAGGTATTTGTCTATAGTGTAGCCATGTACATGAGTGGAACGCATGAACATAGACAGTTCAGAAAGAATGGAATATATAGTTTTGATATATTTCTCCAGGAGAGCGCTGAAGATAAGCTGGGTACAGCGTGTAACTTGCGAGGAGGAAATGAATCGAAATGGAGGAAAAAGTCTTTTATCACACAATTCGCTGATAGCTGGGATCAGTTTCCAGTATGCATCGTGCGGATACGTAGGATCTTACGCTGTTAACAGCGTGTTGCGAGAGAGTGAGTGGGGAGAGGAGGTGGAGGGGTTGTAAGATTCGTACAGGTAGAGGAAGACTTAAACACATTAAGCAGATTGAAATGAATGTCGGCTGCTGCACTTATGGAGAAGCAAAGAGCCTCTCACAGGATAGACTAGCGGGGGAAACTGCGTCTTAAACGGGAGACAGCATCATTAACAACACCACCAAGGGAAGATTTTCTAACAGTTGCCTGGCCCTTACTTACCAAGGGGAAATGGCCGTATTGATATTATTCATTGAAGAAGAGAGGCCTAGACTCCATGGATATACCCTCACGTAAAAAAATTCTGTCTTGGTGCATTCTGGTAGCAGTGGCTAACTCACCGTAAATAATAAAACAGCATTTCCTATAACTCCACATTCTGTAGCTTCCTTACCCTTCTAACATTCAGCACACTTTCATTTTCCTAATCCTCTGTAATTGATTATTCTTGACTGTTATTGTCATGCTATTTGATAACACATCTATTGTAATTTTTTGTTTTATGCTGTGCACGATGTTTGGCGTAACATCCGCGATATTTTCACTCTGCCGCTATGTGGATGTGTTATATCTGTTTCAATAAGTGGAGTATATTTTCGTAACCCTTGAATGTATTTCAAGCTACCTGCTACGCCCTCATCTGGTTCTTGTTCTATGATCATAAAGATGTACTAGAATGGTGGAACTAATGCCTTGAAAAGCCGTATGCAAGAAATAGTGAAGATAAGGAACTGGAGAACGCTGAGGCAAGCAATCCGGAAGAGGAGGGGGTTTGTTTCCCGCGTGATCAATTTTATCTCGTAGTCAAGCAGCCAAAACATGGGAAAGCCACTGAAGATGGTGATAAGCCAGCAGAACTCGTTGAGGCTGCTAGACAACAGCTACAGGAAGAACTGTTCCATTTCACACAAATTACAAACGAAACCAGGGAACAGCAATCATACTTCGAAGAATAGTTATAGCGCCAACACAAAAGAAAGAATCTGCAAACAAATGTGAACAATACAGCGCCCTCAATTTGATAACACACGCCACCCAGATCTTGACCTCTATCATTGTAACGCGGACTGAAAAAAGGATAGGTGTACAAAATACGGAAGATCAATTTGGCATTAGAGGAGCTGTAGGCACACGAGAAGCAGTACTCGGGTAACAGCTAATACCTGAGACAAGACTAAGCAAGAGCCAAGACTGCAGCAGAATGTCGTAGGAGTAATGGTCAGTATTCAGGTGTATGACAGGAACGATCATTCGAAGCTTAACCGTCTACTAAACATGGGCTCTAAAATGCAGCTGTGAGCACTTCATCTTCGATACTGTAACAAAATCTCATCTCGACCTTCTATATTTTGAGAGGCGTAAGTATGGCCCAAATCACGAAAAAAATTATCTGTAAATATGGGCTGTAAAGCCCTCACCTTCAGACCCTTGGGCACTTGAGCAGCTCCACTGTTGTGAAACACATCTCTTCCACAAAACAAGTGCTTGCAGATCTTAAGCTACGAGTCTTGGAGTTTATGTTTACTAGTCTCTTTTGCTTCGAATGATGGTTCCTGTCGCATCTCTGAACACTGATCGTACCTCCCGGGACACTGCATATTGCCTACGTCGGCAAATAGGAAGTATTAGACGGTGTATCAAGCGACAGATTTTTGAGATGCTGAGAGAGGGAATGGCATAATTTATCAGGACAGAGGAGTACTGTAGTAACCTGGCAGAGGAAAGATGGCTGCGATAAGAAACCGATAACATCAAGAGCAAGCCACTGTTAAATAAGGTGTACGACCGGGCTGTTCACTTTCTGCTATCTTATTCAGCGGATACATTCAGAGGACTGCAGATGAATTTAGGGACACACTATGACTTGTAGTCGGAATTAAAATTGAAGGTAAGATAACAGACATGTTGAGATTTTAAGTGAATGTGCGGAACTACAGAAGCAAGATGCAGACGATAATCAGCCCCATTTCTTCCCAACATGCAAATTAGTAAAGTTAAGACAAAAATCTTGATGAGTAGACAAAATACCGTTGCCCAGTGCTCACTTAACAAAGAGGGACTGGAGACAATAGAATACTTACACATCTCGTTTCTTATCCCAATAACTGAGGAAAGACCTCATAAGGATTTTGTGTAGAGTGTGCCGCTGTACAGATATGAAATACGGACAATCGAGGAGGCGGAAAAAAAACTGATAGCCTTCGAGATGTGGTTCTATCTCAGATGGCTCATGATTTTCTGTGAAAAGAACGTAATAAACGAACTGGTGCACTGCTGGGTAGATAACGTGCAGCTATGTCTCCTAAAGCTTATTGAACGCCACATGTGTCAGCCATGTGCTGAGACATTATGGTGTCATTAAAGGTGTTGCTGAAAGGACAGCAGAAAGGAAGAACACAAGAGACAAACATAGTCTAGTATACATCAACCGTATCGTGGACGACACAAGTTCCACCACCTATGCTGCACTAAAGAAAAAGGCCGGAGACAGAAATCCTTGGCAGATTTCTGATAGCCAAGCTGATAGTTAAAGACCAAAGAAGAAGAAGGAGATCATGATAAGTTTGAGTAATCGGCCCGTGCTACATGTGAGGCGAGAAATGCACCTACACCGTGTGATCAAAAGTATCCAGACACCGCCAAAAACATACGTTTTCAATATTAGGATCATTGTGCTGCCACCTACTGCCAGGCACTCCATGTCAGCGACCTCAATAGTCATTAGACATCGTGAGAGAGTAGAATGGGGCGCTCTGCAGAACTCACGGATTTCGAAAGTGGACAGGTGATTGTGTATCACTTGTGTCATACGTCTGTACGAGACGTTTCCACATTCCTAACCATTCCTAGGTCCACTGTTTCCGGTGTGACAAAGAAGTGGAAACGTGAAGGGACGTGTGCAGCACCTAGCCTCACCACCACACAGGAATTCCAAACTGCATCAGGATCCACCGCCAGTACTATGACAGGCGGGAGGTGAGGAAACTTGGATTTTATGGTCGAGTGGCTGCTCATAAGCCATAGATCACAACGGTAAATGCCAAACGACGCCTCTGTTGGTGTAAGGAGAGTAAACATTGGACGATTTAACAGTGGAAAAGCGTTGTGTGGAGTGACGAATCACGGTACACAATGTGGCCATCCGATGGCAGGGTGTAGGTATGGCGAATGCCCGGTAAACGTCAACTGCCGGCGTAAAATTCGGAGACGGTGGTGTTAGGGTATGGTCGTTCTTCTCATGGAGAGGGCTTGCACTCCTTGTTGTTTTGCGTGGCACTATCACAGCACCTTCGTGCTTCCCACTGTTGAATAGCAATTCGAGGATGGCCATTGCATCTTTCAACACGATCAAGCACCTGTTCATAATGCACGGCCTATCGCGGTGTGGTTACACGACAATAACATCCCTGTAATGGACTAAACCGCACAGAGTCCTGAAATGAATTCCATAGGACATCTGTGGGATGTTTTGGAACGCCGACTTCGTGTCAGCGCTCACCAAACGACATCGATAGCTCTCCTGAGCGCAACACTCCGTTAAGATTGGACTGCCATTCCCCAAGAAACCTTCCAGCATCTGATTGGACATATCCCTGCGAGAGTGGAAGCTGTCATCAAGGCTAGGTGTTGGCCAACAACACACTGAATTGCAGCATTACCGATGGAGGGAGCCATGAATTTGTAAGTCATTTTCAGCCAGATGTTGGGATACTTCCGATCACATTGTGTATCTCGCACACGCTGCTCTGTTAACCTCCTACTATGAGTAAATTTTTTGTCAATCCGCGACAGCTGTGTTAAAGTAAATGTTTTTAGTACATCAAATCATGATTTGTACGCTTTACCTCAAACTTGTTACTCAGTCTGGAACAGAGTATAATCCTCACTATTGTTCTAGCTGTAACTTAATCAGCTTAATTCTAAAGCAGCCTGTATCTGTAGAAAACAAAGTAATTCCACTTCATAGACTAACATCCATTATGGATGTGGTAATACCCCGTTAATGATCTTTTCGGTTCCAAAACTTAAGTTTTATGGTGTTGAAAACTAATGTGGGCATAGTGTCTCTATCAGTACGTGCATGGAGACACGTGTGAAACCTATTATTCGCCTCAATGAGAGACAGTAATACTTTCTCATAACTTGGGCCACTACACTTCTTATCAAGTTAAATTGATAGTATGGACTGACAATCCTTTTACAAGGTCACGTGTGTTTCAATGTTCGAAGAAGTGTCGTAACAGAGCAAACCCCACGAAATTGCATCGAACTGTGCTCTCATTGAGTGAGCAGTGTTAGAAGAGAGTTGACAATGTTCTTTAGGTCAGACGAACATTTATTTACACAGATGGAATGTTTATGAAGCCGAACATATCCTGCTCAGTTTCTTCAAGAGATCATACCAAAATACCGTTATCAAGCGAACGTACTAGATGTAGTAATTATACCATTTCAACCATCCGTGTTAGATGGGATATAATAACCTTCTTCTAATATCGTGAATCAGTCTGTTAATCCTTCATGTAAAGATGAGGGACAACTGCATTTTACAGTCACGGAGATGTGTGCAAATCATGAGATTATCTCGACTGATATCACCTGTCTAAGTGGCTAATTCTGCAGTGTGTACAGTCAGAGAAGTAACTGTTTCCTCGTCGCTCTCACACGCATACTCTTAATGTTAGTAACAATGTCGACTTACCTCACTGGGGCCCTCCTTCGGCGTATCGACCAGTATTATATCTCGTTCCTTGAGGCAAATCTCTCTCTGTGTAGTCCGGTCGATGTCTTGATCCTTAAACTGCGGATTATCTTCTTCGACTTTATTTACTTTGAAGCGCCCAATAACGTGGACCTGTGGATGGTTTGATCTTATAGTTACTTATTCCGCTAGGATGGCATATATCAATCATACATAAAGCTTTAGATACTTCACTTAGCATTTTTGAACAGATTATATATTAAATTAGCAGCCCTTAAATGTAGGCTATAAGAAGATGTCAGTTAAAAACTAAGTTATTAAATAAGGTAGACAACTGTGGGATACAAGAATGGAAGGTCGATGATTAGTGGTAGGTTCACATGGCTATTTCTATCTCATCCATGAATAGTTACGCTAGTTACGCAGGGACGTGATAGGAAAAGCTGAGACGATGTGCCTAGATTGGAAAATAAGAAACAATTTGCTATCGAAGCAGTGCATAATGTGCGAGAAGACATAAAGAGCCGGCCGCCGTGGCCGAGCGGTTGTAGGCGCTTCAGTCTGGAACCGTTCGACCGCTACGGTCGCAGCTTCGAATCCTTCCTCGGGCATTATGATGTGATGTCCTTAGGTTAGTTAGGTTTAAGTAGTTCTAAGTTCTAGTGGACTGATGACCTCAGATGATAAGTCCCCTAATGCTCAGAGCCATTTGAACCATTTGACATAATGAGTTTAGCTCATACGGAAGAATGAAACCAGCCTCTTATGTGATAGATCTAACCACATGAGACATTTTTCGTGGCCTGTTTTGTAGGAAACGTTCGTGAAGGTTTTTTCTTTGCTGCTTACCACACTACAGCATAAACTTATGTATGCCAAATACACAGTAAATTAAGCATGTAACTTAAACCAGGGTGTTGTTCAAACGTTTCCGTAAACCCTGTCTTGTGCCATAGTCAAACTCCGTTAACTTCACTAACCCAACGAATTTAAATCCATTCCCAGCAAGAAATAAGAGTTTTTTGTTGAAACTGACGTCAGCGATTTTCGTATCTAACACTAGATTTCCATATATTTCCTGAGTCTGGTGGATTGTTTAAATGAGTAGCGGGGAATCTTACTGACTGCATGCACAACACAGGCCACCAGAAAAAGGGAGCGTGTGTCGGTGTCAGGCGACAGTATAGAGCACGTGGCGTGAGCTCCACGGCAGAGCCATTGTCCGTGTCTGCATCCTCAACAATGAAAAGCTCATCTGTACGTTTTAACTTGACGTGTCCACTGCCGCAGAGGAGGCATATCGTGACTTGGCAGCTACAGGTTGTGTTCCCATGTTGTGGGAACTGCTAGGTCCACAACGGTGAAAAGGTAAGGCTGGAGTGGGACGAAAGACCATCTGGATCTTACGTGCTTAACAGCACGGCTCCCTGAGATGACAGGCTGCTGCGAAGCTAACTGAAATTTTGTTAACTCTGCTAAGAAACGTGCGAGCACTGACATAGGATAATGCAAATAAATTCTGGAGTGGAAGAACAGAACTCACATGTGTCTACATGGAGAACGCCTGATTGGCTGAACGTGACATAGGACAGATGGTGGGAGTCAGAAGTTGCCTGTTCCTCAGCTCCAGCACAATGAACCTATGACTGGTGTATTATGATAAACTAAATAGGGAAGCGAGGTTTTTGCACTGTTACAAGGGATCTGATTCGCTGGTGCTCAGGAGAGTCATCGATTATCCGACACCACGCACACTCCGAAAAGTAAATTAAACTTCTGAACCTTATTGGGAGCGCTCTGTACAGCAAACTTCCATCAGAGACTCACCAGCGGACACATCAGTTGAGAGAGGCACATAGACTTTCGGCTCTCAGGGAGAGCAGTCTCCAGGACAGGTCAGATGACTGAGAGTGCTGCAGCCACTACGGCAGCCGCCCGCGGCCACAGGTAACGCTAAGTATGGTGAGCGACAGCGGCGTTCGATAACTAAGCTGCACGGTGTATGTAAGGATTTCAGACTGACATTACGACTTCCACCGTTCACTTGAGTTTACTGGTAATCTCGAACACAACATGTACTCAGTCAAGACAATGGGTGCAGGCACGAGTATTTCTGTACTTCTTTCATATATAATCAATATCCTGGAAGCACTGTGGAACTATTGCGAACGTGGTTGTTTTTCCAAACTAATTAACCAATCTTTGTCAAGGTATGGATATTTTAGTTACAGTATAAAGTAAGTTAATACACTTCTGGCCATTAAAATTGCTACACCAAGAAGAAATGCAGATGATAAACGGGTATTCATTGGACAAATATATTTTACTAAACTGACATGTGATTACAATTTCACGCAATTTCGGTGCATAGATCCTGAGAAATCAGTACCCAGAACAACAACCTCTGGCCGTAATAACGGCCTTGATACGCCTGGGCATTGAGTCAAACAGAGCTTGGATGGCGTGTACAGGTACAGCTGCCCATGCAGCTTCAACACGATACCACAGTTCATCAAGAGTAGTGACTGGCGTATTGTGACGAGTCAGTTGCTCGGCCACCATTGACCACAAGTTTTGAATTGGTGAGAGATTTGGAGAATGTGCTGGCCAGGGAAGCAGTCGAACATTTTCTGTATCCAGAAAGGCCCATGCAGAACCTGAAACATGCGGTCGTGCATTATCCTGCTGAAATGTAAGGTTTCGCAGGGATCGAATGAAGGGTAGAGCCACAAGTCGTAACAAATTTGAAATGTAACATCCACTGTTCAAAGCGCCGTCAATATGAACAATTGGTGACCGAGACGTGTAACCAATGGCAACCCATACCATCACGCCGGGTGATACGCCAGTATGGCGATGACGAATACACGCTTCCAATGTGCGTTCACCGCGATGTCACCAAACACGGATGCGACCATCATGATGCTGTAAACAGAACCTGGATTCATCCGGGTACACCATCGCAGGCGCTCCTGTCTGTTATGCAGCGTCAAGGGTAGCCGCAGCCATGGTCTCCGAGCTGATAGCCCATACTGCTGCAAACGTCGTCCAACTGTTTGTGCAGATGGTTGTTGTCTTGCAAACGTCCCCATCTGTCGACTCAGGGATCGAGACGTGGCTCGCACGATCCGTTACAGCCATGCGGATAAGATGCCTGTCATCTCGACTGCTAGTGATACGAGGCCGTTGGGATCCAACACGGCGTTCCGTATTACCCTTCTGAGCCCACCGATTCCATATTCTGCTAACAGTCATTGGATCTCGACCAACACGAGCAGCAATGTCGCGATACGGTAAACCGCAATCGCGATAGGCTACAATCCGACCTTCATCAAAGTCGGAAACGTGGTGGTAAGCATTTCTCCTCCTTACACGAGGCATCACAACTACGTTCCACCAGGCAACGCCGGTCAACTGCTGTTTGTGTATGAGAAACTTTCAAAAGTGGTTTAAATGGCTCTGAGCACTATGGGACTTAACTTCTAAGGTCATCAGTCGCCTAGAACTTAGAACAACTTAAACCTAACTAACCGAAGGACATCACACACATCCATGCCCGAGGCAGGATTCGAACCTGCGACCGTGGCGGTCGCACGGTTCCAGACTGTAGTGCCTAGAACCGCTCGCCCCCCCCCCCCCCCCCCCCCCCGGCCGGCGGGAAACTTTCCTCATGTCAGCACGTCGTAGGTGTCACCACCGGCGCCAACCTTTTGTGAATGCTCTGAAAAGCTAATCATTTGCATATCACAGAGTCTTCATCCTGTCGGTTAAATTTCGCCTCTGTAGCACGTCATCTTCGTGGTGTAGCAAATTTAATGGCCAG